>NW_010288968.1:0-3264 GCF_000700745.2 Antrostomus carolinensis | reverse complement strand
CGCCATCTCCGAAGATGTTCAAAACCCACCTGAACACTTTCCTGTACAACCTGCTGTAGGGAACCTGCTTTAGCAGCAGGGTTGGACTAAATGATCTCCTGAGGTCCCTTCCAACCCCCACCACTCTGTGATTCTGTGATCCTGTAATTCTGTGACAAGCTTGTTCCTGCAGTAAAATTCTGTGTGTGCATCTGCAGGGAGGAGGAGGGACAGGTAAAAAAACAGATGGATGAAAATAGTCTTCACTTTCTGCTGCTCCGCAGCCTTCCCCAGCAGAACACTTGCTGCCTGCACACACAGGCACCCTTGGCATGCACGCCTGTGCACACACACACACACATCTGGAGCTGGGCAGGCTGAGCATGGTGGACCTCGCACAGGCTGCTGTGCTGCTGGGTGCCAGGCAGCACCTTGCACGCTGCCAGGATTGGGCCTGCCTGTCAGAGAGGCTCATGTGGGGGTGCAGAGGCCCTCCTTCCCCCCATAACCAGGTTTCAGCCCCCTCCTTCACCCAGGGGATTTCAAGGTCAAATCTTCCACGAGGCCGTATGCTTCCCAGAGCGGGAGGGGATGGTGTCTGCCACAGAATCATAGAATGGTTTGGGTTGGAAGGGACCTTTAAAGGTCATCTAGTCCAACCTCCCTGCAGTGAGCAGGGACATCTTCAACTCAGGCACTGATACCACTCAGGCATTGGCTCACTCTCCATGCTGACTCTGGGCAGGGCAGCTCTTCCCTCCACATCCCCATCCCTCCGGACCCCTTTTGGTGATGCCTGGCTTGCCCACAGATGTACACAGGGCCCAAGCACCCACTCAGTGCTGTGAGAGAAGGAACCACAATGTTCAAGATGAGCCATGTCCTAACCAGTAGTTGCTGGACAGTTGCAGCCTACCTCGCCTGATGGGACTGTTGTTTTCCAAGATGCCTTTTGACCAGCCACCTGGAAGCCCCTGCTGATGCTGCTGCTGGTTGTGTGCAACACCATGGGGTAGCGCCGGGGCAACGGGTGCATTGTGAGCTCTGCAAGCATCCTTCATGAGTCTTGAGATGCCAGCATGCAGCGCTTCGCAAATCCTCTTTTCAAGCACGTAATTCCCAGGGGCTGCTTTGATGCTGCTTCAAAGAGGCAGTGCCTGCAGTATTTAAAATCTCTGAGGACACTGCAGCTTAATGGTTTCAACACTGTTTTTTTAGGGGAAACAGATATTCCAGAAAGCCTTATAACGGGCGAAAACATAGCCAAGGAGGACAGCCTGTGCTGGCCAGTATGGACACTTGTTCACGCTGGCAGCAGCCAAGGGTGGGTGCCCTGGAGGTACAAGCTGCTATTAAGAGGTGATCTGCCCATCCGTCAGCAGAACAGTATCTTTCAGGAGCTGTGTGATTCTCTGACCACCTCCTATGGGAAATGCGTAATTGTGACAAGGGATAAAAGGCAGCTGATGCATGTGGGAGCAAAAGATGGCGTGGAGCTGGAGACAGGAACTCTGCCACCAGTCTCACCAGTGATCTACATGTCCGGCATTGAGTGTTGCCCTGAAGTTGCTAGAGCAAATGGCCATGAGCTTCTTGTTGTGCCTTCATCTTACAACTACCTCTATCCTATGGATGTCGCCTGGTCGTCTTTGAAATGGTTTATTATAAACAACAGGAAGGACTTTGCCCTGAGGTCTGTTGAGAGGACCCACTCTTATAGATGTATCCTCTTCAGTGACTTGATTGATAAAGGAATAGAGAAGATGACCCCAAACAAATGGAAAATAGTGATTAACAGAGTGAAGAGATGGGAGAACTACTACCTTGACAAGCTTTCTTAAATGCTTCTTCCTGCAGTCAGGCCTCAAACGTGTTTTGATTGATGCTGATTGAGTTACCCTGCTCCAGCTCTGCTGAGCCCTTCAAAGGGTGTAAACCTAAAGAAACACATGTCAATTGCACTAATAAAAGTGATTGTTTTAAATACAAATGTTTAATTTTGGGTGTATTCCAGGAGTAGGTTGATATGTGCTATGCTTCTGCTGTGAAGGGACAATTAATTTGCTTTATGACAAAAATGGGCCAAAGCCTGCCTAAGATCCAGTTTAGCTGGCCTTCTGTGTAAATTCCTCTGTCATGGGAGTTATAAGACCATGTCACAGATGTAAATGGCCTCAATTTCAAGAAAGACTGGGCTGCAAAATTAATTCTGCAGGTAAGGCCTGTCTTGACCCAAATGGGAGATCTGCTCCTGAGCAGGGAATATGCTGGACTGTCACTCACACCAAAGTGAGACAGCTTAAGTCTGAAGAATTTAATGTGACTTTCCCATAATATATGCATTAACATCTGATACCAGCTCAGTAGTTCATTACACTGAATACCTTGCTTCCAACAGTCATCTGCAATAAACATTTCTGTGACAAGTAAAAGAAATATTTCTAAAAAGGAAGTTCTTTTCTGAAGCCCAACTATTAGTAGTTGGTTCAGGGTTTAAAGCATGAAGAGTTCGGTCTCTCAGGATAAAATATGGCACTCATTACTGGAGATTTTCTTTATCCATGACATCGATTACTGAGATATAATGATTTCTCATGGAATTGAGTTCAAAAGATTATAAGTGATGCAAAGTAGTATTTCTTAACAGTAGGTTTTTTCAAGTTCATCAAACACTTTCTTGGTTTTTTTGAAAGTGGCTTTCAATTTACATTCTTTGTGTTGCTCATTACTGGGTATATGTTTATTGTGCACTTCTAAGAGAACTAAGACCATAAAAGCATAAAATGAGTTATGAGATGATTCACAGGTTCACTAAAACGTTTCAATACACTGAGGCAAATCTGTGCAGTTTTTCTCCTGTGTGTGGAAACCATCTAAACATGCATTGTAATTTGGTGTGGCAGAGAGATACCTTAAAAAGGGAGTCTCATCTACCTTCAGAAAAATCCACACATGAAATTCTCTGGAGCTGGGATGTGAATATACAGAGAAAAATAGCGTCTCATCTACCTTCAGCAGAATCCACGCATGTAATTCTCTAGAGCTGAGATGTGAATATACAGAGAAAAATAACCATCTTTTCTCAGCTTCATATTCATCAGCAAAAACATCTGCTCAATTTTTACAAATACAGATGTAGCAGAGAATGGAAAATGAGGTGCTTCAAATCCAAGGAGGGAAGAGTGGGGGGAAAAGGGGAGAGACTGGAGCAGGGCAGGAATGTTTTTATTGTCCAGGTATCATGGCCCCAAACATAATTTCAACAAGGCCAAATGCAAGGTCCTG
>NW_010288967.1:5044-44026 GCF_000700745.2 Antrostomus carolinensis | reverse complement strand
CTGAACCAAAGGCTCTCGATCCAAACCAAATACCACAGGGTATTTGACTTCTCTGGAGAAGTAATCTTGTGGAGACTTGTGCATGTGTTTGATTCACTGGATTTAATAATCTATTAAATATATAAATCTGAGCCCATGGGGCAAATAAGCCAGAATAAGCCATTGATCCTCCATCACTGCAGTGCTCCTCTAGTGAGATATACTGAGATCTGGAATGAAACTCTGAAAATAAGATCTTCTTCCAAAAAGCACTTGTTTATCAAAGGTGGAAGGAAGCTCAGATGTGTCCCTGTGAAAGCAAGTGGTTAAGGGGAAAGGACACCTTTCTCCAAAACCTGACTGTGAAGACTAAAGGTTAAGATCTCTGACTCACCCTTGCTAGTCTCAGTCTGTGAGAAACAACTAATAACTGTCACTCCCGTATGCGCCATCCTGTACTCCTTGTGCTATGTCAGCCCTACCCTTTCCAGGCACGAATGAAGAAATCCCACCCTCAGAATGATGGCCATGCACCAATCACAAGCTCTGCCATTACTTGAACAGTGTTTCTGCCTGAAGTTTTATTCCATCTACTTTATTTGTTTGTTTGTAACTACTGCAACCTTCTTTCAAGGCAGCGTTTTCTGGGAATGTGAAATAATGACATGGCACTAACTGCTACCTGAGTCTACCAAGCCCATCTCCAGAGAAGAATAAGCTAAATTTGAACAAAGCAGCCTCTTTTAAGCTAAATCAAAGAAAGAAACCAGAGAGCAGCTGGTCCCAGTTAACCATGAATACAGCATAGGCACTCTGTTAACACAAAAGTTTAAGTTAAATCTCACGTTCTGAATGATCTCTATTTTGTCTTTTTCTGGTATATAGCTACTTCTTGTAACTTAAGGTTAAATTTAAAATTTTAGAAGTGATTATTATTTTAAATAATTATGTTAGTGATGGGTTAGAGAATTACTAGTATCTTCAAGGATCTAAGATTAAAGATTATAATAATAAGAAAATGTATGCAGTCATTAATCTAATTTTGAAGTGTACAGCCTGTCTAATCTAATTTACTAATTACAACGTGATATATAATTTTGACTAATTAAATGTCTCTAATCTTTTTGCAAGCTTAATCTTCAATTAACCAATATTTACTTTATTAGAATAAGATTAAATACTTCCGTTTCCAAGAAAAATCTTTTAAAAATCTAGCAACCCAGTTACAATTGAAGTAATGCAGTGGAGGGATACCAAGAGCCATTTTAGAGAGTTACAATGCATTCAGTGATTGAGTACAGCATTTACATAAGGAGGACTATTAAACTGGTAAAATGAATTTAATAGAATGTTAAGCGCAATACTTTGGCAGCACTGTTATCCAGAATTTAGGATGTAGAAAAAGAAAATTACTTTATTCTTGTCTGTTTGTGCAGAACACAATGTGAGGCAAGCCTAAGCTCGTTAGCAAGAGGCTTTAAGGTTCACCTTCTGTAGGTTTTCACAGCAAAACAGAATGGGTAATAACTCTTCCTGTGTGTAAAAGAGGAGACACTGCAGAAAGAAAATGCAGCATGATTGGAGGGCAATTTATTAAAATCCTCAACACTGTTAACTGTAGAATTAAAGTTGCATTTACAAACCATGGAATGCATCAGGCAAGACAAGATATAATAATGATAAACAAACTAGAAAGCGGAAAACTTCTTAGCAGAAACAAGCAGAGGCATCTCAGCAGAGCACTGTGTAAAAATGTGTCTGCTTATCAGATATTTCATGCAGCACAGCAGCAATTCATGTTTAAGGCTTGTCAAATATACCTATTCGGTGTATAATAAAATACCCCCAGACCAACACAAACAGTTTTTAAACAGTCACCAAAAGGAGAGGCAAGAGCCTGGAAATCATTGCCTGTCATTTCCAGCTGAATGATGAGACCATATAAATGCAGCTTCTCTTCCCCTGAAGAGTGGCCGAGAATCCTGAGCAGTCTCTCCTTTCTGCTTCCTCTCTCCCTCACCCCTATCTTAACTGGCCCCGTTTTTTTAGGGAGGGAAGGAGGCAGGGCCGAGGGCAAGATAGGGTTTTTTTTTTTCCCACTTCCCTCTAAGAACTTATATTGTAATCTGTGAGCAAGAAAGAGACTGTCAGGATGGGAGGCTGCTCCAGAACCTCCTTTTTATTACCCTCTTTGATTTTTTTCATGACTGCTTCATATCCGTGTCTCCATGTGCTGGTTGTGTCCTTCAACTTTTCCCTCCCTGTATATCAATTGGTTTTAGAAAGGGAAACCTTGTTCCCTTGCAGCCTTTATTTTGCTCTGTAATCAAGCCTTTCTCATCTATTCACCACTCAGAAGAGAGATTTTCCACCTCCTGAGCATTCTGGCAGGCCATCTCTTCACACCTTTTTGGAATATAGGTGATGAGAATTGTCTGCTGTCCTCCCGGTGAGCTCTCACCATTTCCTAGTGCCATCACATGAGTATTTTACTCTCTCTAGGGGACAGAGCTTAACAGATGCATCCAAAGATTTAATTTTCCCTGTTCATAGGAGCACAGTTATTTAAGAAAATAAATTTCTACATAAACACCAGTCTACTGCAATTTTGCCACTTTATTGTGAGCCTCAGAAACTGCTCTTCATTCAAAAGTGAACACTCCCTTTCAGTAGCAGCTGTAGAAGTTCAGTATCACTCTGAGGTAAATCAGGCTGCTTCTTGTCCAGTCACCATCTGGCTACTGATTGCATAAAACAGAATCAGAGGTTCATTTTGGTAGGAGCTACAGACAAAAGACAAGCTTGTCAGGAGGAACGGAAGGGAGGATGACTCACTTACTCATTGAAAAACAAGGTTTCAGAAAAGCCGAAATTGTTAGTATGTTGAGGTCTATGGTTTTGCAGAGTGTTCCTTTTAGTATTTTCAGAGTTGGGGTAGATGATTGATAAATTATGACACAGAGAGAAAGGCAAGTAGTCTCTCCAGGCTCTCCACGGCTTGCCTCCTCCCATCCCACCCCAGCATCTCCACCAGGGCCACCCAGGAGCATCCCTGAACACTTGCACTTGATTCTTGTACACCCCCTGATAAAAAGCAAATAAAAAAATAGTTCTGGTCTATCAGTCAGATCCTAGGTTTCCAAAGATACTTTGTTTTTATTTAAAAAGCACTTGAAAATGCTCCAGACGATTTTTATGTTTGTTTGGTGTTTGGTTTTAAATCTGCCCTGCCAGTATTTGTTTTCTTTTGGTGTTCTTTGCAGGCAATCCTAGCCCTGAAAGACATATAGTGAGAAGCATTTAAATACAACCTATATAAATAAACTCCCTTTTGAAACCTATTATGGAATAACGCTATTTAAAAAAAAAATCATACTAATATTAAGTATTCCTTACAGTTTTGACTTACAAACCAAAGTCAGGCTATGAAACACAGAATAAGTGCAAACAAAACATAAGGAATATTTTTTAACTTGAAAATAGCATAGTTTAAAAACATTTTCTTAACACTTTGCAGTGTAAAATGTACCATTTCACGTGTGTTTACAGTAATTGCTTTTATTTGGATGCCTGATTTAGTAAGGTGCAACAAATGGTAGCACGAAGTAGTAGACTGCCTGTTTTGATCACTGCAGTGGAACATAAATGATCAAATTAAATGTATATGATTGCACTAAATATTACTGTGATGGAAATAGAAGTTAGAGCATTTATAAGATGAAATGAAACCAGAAATAGAATAATTTCTTTAGCACAATTACAAAAAAGATTTCCATAAATTAACTCAGAACTTTAAAAGCACTTGTGTCACTTGCAATGTTTGTACCTCACTTTAAAAATGTTTTCACTCCAAAGCACTTTGTAAGAAGGAACGTCTTTGTTCATTGCTGAATTAAAGCAATACCTATCAAAATGTTCAAGAATTTTTAACAGTGGCTTGGGCCAGGGAGAGAGAAAAGATGCTGTATCTAATAGAAATGACACAGGAACATGTGGATGGAGACAAAACCTCTCTGATGAATTGGAGCTGGCTGTGGCTTTGGGTGTAATACTCTTTCACTGAAGAGAA
Organism: Antrostomus carolinensis; assembly: GCF_000700745.2. Taxonomy (NCBI): domain Eukaryota; kingdom Metazoa; phylum Chordata; class Aves; order Caprimulgiformes; family Caprimulgidae; genus Antrostomus; species Antrostomus carolinensis. Next base: position 39,978 of record NW_010288967.1, on the reverse strand, counting down.
GTGACAAATGGCCTTTATTTAACAGTCAGAAGTACTGTTATTTTCTGTTTTATCCAAGAACTAGCACTACTGAAGATTGATTCAGTGCTGAGTGAGAACAATGTCAGCTCCTGAGTCATCACCAACTTCTGGGTTTACCCTGGAAATCTGTTGCTCAAGAGGTGGCCAGAATTGACCTGTCTCAACTTGTATGGAAGTGAGAAAGGCATCGGTCCTTTAAAGGAATTTTTGGACATTGCATGGACCAAAAGTCTCCTGTCAGTAGAAAACTTATAGAAAACATACTGTTGCTGATGAAGCATACACTTGAGGGAATTATCATGTCCTAATAACAATGCATGAAGAAATAGGTTAATGTATCATAATGCTAGGGATATTTATAAATATATTTAAAAAGCAAGAAGGGAAATAACAGGCAATTTTGCTTCCAGAACATAAGTCAAGTGCATATTATTAAGCCTAAATAGACTGGATTAATCAAATGTCATACTGGCACTTCTAATGATTTTACATTGCAAATTCCATTACCTAGCTTTACCAGCCAGGAGAAAAGTTACAGAAGATCAATTAAACAAACAGGAAATTACCTTTTTTCTTTATAGTCCATGACTTCCAGCACTTACAATGGTGCCAAGATCCCTGAAAATTAAACAGGCATTTGCATAAGATTAATAAGTCACTCACTTTCTACCTAAGTCACTGTACCTTATTCAGGATCCCAGAGTTAACTAATATCTACTGGAGAGGCTGTAGATGATGAGAGTGAATGAAAAATGGATTAATATGTCAGAAAGGATCATAGCATTTTAACACGGGGCTCTCATGTTAATAAATGCACCTGCAGCATCCCAGAGATTAATGAGCAAGATCTTGGCAGAATTAATTTAAGTAGGACGCTGCCTACACGTGTTCACTGGTACACTTGCCTGCCCTGAAGCAGGTGGTGAAGTCCTGTCAATGTGTGAGAACAACCTCTTCAGAGGCAGATGCTCTACCTGTAAGGAAGGAGCCTTAAATTTGCCCCCAGGGGACACATCTAATTTTAGGAGGAGCCCAAGACTGTCTAGTTTTAGAGACACTATACTCTGCCCCGTTAGCAAGGGAGCTCCTGTTTGAAGCCCACGCAGCCAAGCTGAGTTAGCTGATGCGTCTTAAAGTAGGACTCATTTTCCTTGTTTTAAAGGATGTTGTTTGGAAGGATTTCTTCTCCCCCATAGAAGAAAGTGAGGGGTGCATTTTCCTGCCCCCAGTTGAGGGCAGGCTGGAGTTTCTTGCCACCAGCCACACAGGACAGGAAGTGGCACCAGGGGTCAGTGCATCTGAGCTGTGTGAGCTCAGAGGTTGGACAAGGCTGGGTTGGGAGTAATTTTTAGGATTCCAGATGACCTCCTTGCTTCACCGCTGCATCTATCTGATGACCAGCTCTATTCATCTACATGGCTTACAAACCCTGGCGCTTGGGGAGAGATGGTGTCAAGCAGCATGAAACTGGGGCTGTTGCCTGCACAGGTCCCTTTTGTGGTAACTGGGCTCGTGAACACTAACTAATAATAATTGCTATGGGGGAAAAATAAAAAAAAAGAAAATAGGTTGGCTTGCCAACTGGAGCGGAGTGGAATAGACATTTCTTGTCTCTTATTTGACAGCCCTGACTGCACATCCATGCCCCAGAGGGGACTGGGGGATCTTGCTGGACCCAGGTTCTCACACACTGAATAAATGATGTGGTTGTTACTCCTTGAGCTGCTTAGCAACAGTTTGGAGGAGGAGAGTACTTCCTCCTCCTTTCAGCGGCTGGCTCCTAACAGGATGTTTAGCCAGATGGTGTACATAAGATTACTGGAAAATGATTTTCAGATAAACCATGAGCCTGAACAAACTAATGTAGTTCCAGGTGCATTATCTGGTAATCCATAGCAGAAGATCATTTCAGAGGAAAGCACTACTAAATCTGTCCCTGAAAAACTAGCAAGTTTCTTTGTGTATATCTATCTATCTATCTATCTGTATACAGAGCCCCAGCAGCATCTTACTTCTTTAAAAAAGTGAGTATGGAGGGGGCTGTAAACAGGCAAAAGTTTCCTTTAGTGGCAGTTCTTTGAAAAGAGGCACAGAATGTGGGAAGACAGGATATGAGGGATGAGGGGATGAAAGCAGCAATCCTCTTTATCCAATCTGAATGAGAATTAAGTTTCATTTCGGATGAAGAATTGTGGGTAGAGTCATCAAAAAAAGAAAAAAAAAACCCTATCATTCCTCGTTTCAGTACGTGAAATGAATATACTTTAAAATAAAAAACAAACAAAAAACCCCCAAAACAGGATTTGGCAGTTAATTCCTCCATGATTAAAGGATACAGAAACATATGAGGCAAAAAACAGCTTTTGAGGGTGATTAAATGCTGAAATGAATCCAAAGACATTTGATAACTGCAGAAGCAATTTACTGGGAGTGTTCCTTCTATTTCTGACAGTAGCCATAGTCTTCACTGAAGGAGGATAGGTTAAAGAAAACACAAAGCACAGACTATATATAGATATATGTATATAGTACTTATAGAAGCAGGAGTTTAACAGTTCGTATTGCTACTGGGGTTTGGTTTTGGTTTGCTTGTATTCTGCCTGTTTGCCACACTGAGATCAGACTCAGCTGAGTATTTGACTGGAACTCACCAAATGGGTAACCCTTGAGAACAGGATTAAAAAGCCAAATACCATTCAGAAAGCAATGCTGGAAATGCTCGAAGAACTGTATTGGCAAGCCACATTTACAAAGGTCATTTGATCCCAGCACGTGCCAGATGTATGCACATACTAATTGAGAGGCATATCTGAAAATCTGACAGCCTGTTATTTTGTGAGAGCATTGCCTGTATTTTCAGGAATAGGGGAGGTTCAGATGAGGGCAATAAAAAGCTTGAAACTTGACAGGAAAGTGTGTAGAGCCTGCATGCAAAGACGGTAATGCTGAGACAGAGGGCTGTGAAATCACCAAGGCGGTGGAGAAGGTGAATCAGGAATGAGGTTTCCTTGCCTTTCTGAATACAAGGACTAAGGGGCATGAAATGAAACTAGCAAAGGCCAAATTTGTAACAGCAATGTAAAGTGGTTCCTCACTCAACTTGCAGTTAAACTGTGAAACTCCTTGCCATAGGGCACCGAGGAAGCTAACAGCATTTCATAGGTTCAAAAAGGCATTGGAAAAATCCTGGTAAAATGATCAAGCGAAGCCTACTAATGCCCATACATCACCTCTGGCTCTGGAACTGAGTGAGCTACAGACACTGAGTACTTAGGGAAAAACTATTATATGCTTTCCTGATAACTCATGCTGTTTCCTAAACATCCACAGGTTGCCACTGTTGGAGAAGAGAGGGCAGGAGAGCCTGCCCTTTGGTCTGACCCATCACAGCTCCCTGTGTTTCTCTTCTCTAGTTTACTCTCGTTACCAATTGACTAACCACCAAAAGAATACCAGTAGGGTATCAGCATTACTGACTGCAATAAAACCAGATCTCACCCCTGAAGTGGAGGGATCCCTTTCATTCATCCCTGTCACAGGGGAGGAGAGCCAGAGGGTCCTCAGGTGGGCTGCCATCAGCCTCCGAGAAGGCATCCAGAGACAACCAGCATGGACCTGAAGAAAGGAGAGACAGGCTATGAAGGGGAAAGGACAAATCAGAAGTGTCTGTCTTTGGAGGGGGGAAATGGTGTTGCCGCTGGAAGTAAAACCACCCTCCTTTTTGCTGAAGCTGTGGATAAGCTCAGTGGTGGTAGGGATGCCTGAGCCCTCCGGGAGAGAGTTACTCCCCACTGGATGATGCACTGAGCATCAGGTGAATGAGGTGTAAAGATACTTGCAGCAATGTAGCAGCAAAGAGAGATCAACCAAGGAAAGAAGGTGTCTAAAATAATTAATAGGAGGAAGGCTAGTCCAGAGTTGCCATTCATCCTGCTGCATAAAATTCCTTTAAATTTATCATGCCGTTGACCAGATCCCAGGGTTAAGCAGAAAACAAAGATACTGCAGGGTCTGCCATTCTGGTTTATGTGTAATCACCACAGTGAGGGAGGTGGGTCAGAAACATGCTGTATTTCACTAGGAACTCTTTCAGGGCTAGATTCTCTCCTTGCATTATCTGTTCTGTGATTTCCAGCTATACTTGAGGTTATGTAGGATAATACAAGATTGTACCCTTGTACAGAAGCCACGTTTGTCATAGTCAATTGCATTTTAAACCTCCCCTACTTTCCTCTGAACCGTTTGTTGTTGTTTCATGTTTGCAAAGGGTTTCAGTGCAGGCTGACCACTCATCCTTTTTGAAACACATTTTTACTAATAAAATCAGGCCTTCTCCCTCCAAAACTGTTTATCCTTACTTTTGGGCATCTATTCTACACAGCACCTGCACAGTCAAACAGAAACCATTTAGGTTACTGCTGATTTTATAAAAGAAAACTTTACATATATGGATTTTATTTTGCAGAGATTGACTCTGCGTCACTACTTGTGCAGCCCTTGACGCTTCTGCTCGTGTTGGCAAAGGAAGGTGTCAACTGCAGGTAGTTCTGTAGTACACAGCCTATCTGTGACCCTCCAGCACACTTTGTGTAAACCTGTGAAAAGCTGCTGATGGCAGAGCCTCTAATAACGTGATCTGAGTTTCAATAGATTCTTGATCCAAACATGGAATGACTTTACTGTACCTTTCCCAGTGTTTTTCTTTTCCTTCTGTAGGTCTGGGTGAATAAGTTGTATTTCACCATACACATTGTGAATGTGCTTATATTTTTAAGGTTGTTATTTTGCTTGGAAAAACTTAATGTTATTTTTGAGCTCTACCCGAATCAAGAAGCAAAAAATTCCAAAGACATTTGTGAAAACATATATTTGTGATGCAGTTTAACCAAAAAGCCTTATCAAACAACAGTGCTGGCAGACCAGAACACATTCTTCACCTGTAGATACTAGGCACAATGTGCACATACTCTGCACACGCTCAAAGCAGTCTAGGAGCATATCAACTACTACACTGGCAAATTAACTAGATAAAATAGCAATATACACGTAGGCACTCAAGGGCTTAAGGGAAAATCTTAGTTTGATTGTCCATAGAAGAACAGTGCATTCCTTAACAATTTTTTAGAAAATGAGCTGAATATATTCTAGGATATTTTGCTGAAGGCTAAATCCACTTAGAAAGGAAAGAAAACAGGTTCCAATTACTCGTGTACCTCACGGCTATAAATTAATGTTTGCAGACTCTACAAAGTAGTAGCTTATGTTTAGATAGGAAGCAGATAGGAACTGTAACTCATAATAATTTCCTGCTTTGATAGATGGAGAATAAAAAGAAAGCAAAAAACCCAGAAACCCCCCACACACCAAGAACCAAACGTCTAAACCCAAACTCAACAAGACTGAAAAATTTCCTTTGAGATTAATTTTGGTAAGTTACTTAAACACTTGGCTTCTACATAAGCTTGTCTCCTTCAGCTCAGTCTGCATCAGCCACTGAAAGTATATCGATCACATTGCAGACGCTCAACACAGAAAGCTACACAGAGGTGAGGTCTGATGCAGATCTTATGTATCAGTAGCAGTAACATACAAACCCAAGGATTATGTAACATATAAGAACAACTCATATATATGTAGTCCTAACATTTATAAGTCAGCAGCATATAATAACTTTACAAGTGTTCACACTTGCGTTGGTATTAAGCATTTGAAACCTGCTGTGTTCAGAACTGGAAGTGCATTCCAAATCAATCTAAAAATGTTCATATTTGGAAACGTTCAATTAAGTCATTCTAATTAACATCTAGTCTGTCTTGAAATTAATGATATGTATGCACAACTTTTATGCCATCTTAATATGCTTTTGTCCAGCGTCTCCTTGGTTTTATTAAAATTTTAATAACTTTTTAAGCAAGGGAATTATGTCTGATATTGACTAAGTTATGGCTAAATTAGAAGCTAGCAGTCTACATCAACAGCTGAAATTATGTCCCCTTGAAATCTGACTGTTTAAATCACAGTTGCAGACTAGATTGTCATAGACTGTCTTTGCTCTCCTTAAAGGTTATAAATCTACTTTTGGTCTAGAATAGATATCTGTAGTTGATTATTAAAATAATATCAAATAAGAATTCCATCTGATTCCAGTTGTGGTTATATTTTCAAGATGTAACACAAGCCCCGAGAAACAAGATCTAAAATTACTGACATATCTGCAAGTGTAGCATGGGAACAGGGGTACTGCAGTAATTTTAAAGTTACTATTTATAAACATTTCTAAAAAAAATCAATGTATTGGTGATAGCAAAGAAACCTGTATTATCTTTGAAATCTCTCAGTGCTATCAATTTTCACACAGTCTTCCTTTTATATAATTTTTGCATCTTTATGTGAAAGCCTGAAGCAATTAAGCATGAAAAACAGTGGTTGAGGGCAGCACTGAGAAAGATGTTGTCATTTAGCTTCTGATGATCAGCTCATACCAAGCTATGTTAGTCCAGCATCCGAAGGAATACTGTGATGGCAGCAGATATTCAGCTCTCCGTGCTGAATATTCTCATCCCAGGTGCCTTCTAGGTGACCTAAGAGATTTCTCTATCGGGAAGCAGTCGTTTAGTTTTAATCTGAGACCAAATCAATGCATTTGCTTTCTTGTCACCTAGCAAAATCAAACAGGCTTCTCAGTAAGTGAGAGATAATTACTGATGGATATAGGGAACAAAACAACTGATTAGTGCAGTTTTGTTTTCTATGCTGGGTGGTGGTTTCACACATGCTGACAGGTATTGCTGAAGTCCTTAGTTGCTCCAGCACAGTTGTTTCTGTGGCTTCATGACAAACCACATGGAGAACTGATTTGTCCAAAAGGATTTCTGTTTGAAGGAATAGTTTTCAGCTGGATCTGTTCCCTTATCTGACTCACCATGTGGCTGCACACTCAGCTGTGTGCAGGGTAGTCTGCAAGTTTAAATGAGCAGCAAAGGCCAGGACTTGCTTAGGCACTGAAGATTGCGTGGTGAGTGGTTGGGCAGAGTGTCTTGGACAAATAACTTCCCTGTTTTGAACCAGCATTCCCCAGAGAATTCTGATTTTCCAGAAATACTTGTTTATCTTAATTGGAAACAGTCAACTCTCCACTATTGTGCAAAGACCATCCAGACGGGAGGTCATAAAAGGTAGAGGAGGAAAGGTCTGAAAGATAAGAAAAATGCTAATAAAGATCAAGTCTCAGATCTCTATACTGTCATCCAGTCTTGAGCATCTACTGCTTTTGGGTACTGTGATAAGGATCTCTTCACCCATGTCAAAACCTAACTATACCCGGAAAGAAGGAGTCAGCACAGGAGAACAAATGAATGGGTTCTCATGAAAAAGGAAGGGGAGAGAGGTGGGACTGCAACAAGGCCTATGTTAGTTAGAAAATAAAATAATGGTTGCATGGCCGAGTAATAGAAACTTAAGGGAAAAAGTACCTTATGGGGAAAAGTGAAGGCAGTGAGGTGAAAGTGAAATAAAAAGCGAGAGGGAAAGGATGATAGCAGAAGGATGACATGGGTTAGAAACCAAGATGAGGAACAAAGTAGCTGAATAAGGGTTTGAGAGGAAAGATCATGGCAGTTATTACTGCCTTTGGGGAAAATGAGCTTTTTAGTAGAGAAAACCCAGTCTTATGCAAGAATAAAAAATAAAATATAAGACTCAAAGGGCTGATTAATATTGGTTGGGATTGGCTGAAAAAGGGAATAAAGTGATTTAGGAAGGAAAATATTGGCAAGGAAAATAAATACTGGTGCAGTGTAAAAGAACAGAAGTGAGAATACTCCTCATGGAGAATGAATAAAATTGAGGATGAGACACAAAGTGTTGCAGAGAAGGGAACAAAATGGCTTATCTTGAAAACAGGAACCATGACACTGGCAGAAAAGAATGAGAGCACCAAGGGAAAGGAAACAAAATTAGTGACCACAGATTCAGATATTATTTTGGTAGATACTGGAAAAGAAGTGACAGGATGGAAGGAAGACTGAAAGAAAGCGAGAAGCAGATTAGAGGAGGACAGATCTGAGAGGAACCTACATTCAGCTTCACTAGGATGATGATATGAAGGGCAGAGGAGAGGTGCTTATGACATTGCTTAAAGAAAGCTACTAAATTCCTACTTCCTCCTGCCTCCTTCTTTAGGAGGACTTCATTCTGAAGATAGTTAACTACGAAGAGGAGAGGCATACAAGGAGACCCAGAGAAGGAAAATGGCTACCTCAGGGAACACACAGCATGCGAGATGAACACTGTCACTGCTCAAACAAACCCAAGAGACAGCCTGAGACCCATAAAAGCTCACTACCTAATGGAAAGTAATATCTCATGATATATTGTGTAGAAGCTGCAACTAGGACTCAACTGATTTTATGGCTGCCAAACTCCCAGTGGCTGGAAACTGTTTTCAGCTCTTGCAAGGTGAGGCAAGATCACACTTGTGATTTCTTGGGAAAGGTTCAATAGTTCATTACCTACGTGAGCGCGTATATTATACCTTTGAGAATAAGGTTTATTTTCCAGAAAGATAAGGCTATTAAATCAGCTTCTGACCTCCTTGAGGCTTACACAGACAAGATTATCTACTGCCTGGAAGCAGACACACAGAGAAAATCCTGATCTGCCACATCTTGTAGAAGATACAACTCCCATTAAATATAACTAGCACAGTAGCCTTAACCAGTGCATTTTGGTCCACACACAAGTTCACACAAGTGTTTTTTGAGATGTGGCATGCACAAATTCTTGCAAGATCCCAGCACTGAACTTTTGTCTTTTCTTTCTCTTTGTAACACTCAAGTCATATGTGAAAATTTTAACATGTGAATCTGTCTCAGACTCAAGAGGCGTACTTTATTTCATGGACATTATATGGATAAGCTGAAGGAAGTGTGCTTTGATCCATTATGAGCACTACCCAGTAAAGGTAGATGGAGCAATTCATTCCAACATTTGTCTGTGGACTACAAGACAACATCTTTCTTACTTTCTCCTTCTGTCTATGAAAGCAGGATATGGACCAGTAACTGCAGAACACACAGTCAAATATACTAGCACTCATTTGATCTCTCTCTATAAAAACACAAGCCTCTGTCACTTATGATCAGGATGAGGAGATTTTAGGGTAAGCAGTCATATATTTTTTGTATTTTTTTTTTACATACTGTAAAAGAAGATGAGACTTTACCTTCTCATATTTCAGCTGTCCTCCTAGCTCTGCCTGAAATGATCTTTCCATGATTTTAGGACATGTCCATGTTCAGGTGTGGAGACCGCTCCACACAAAGCTTGCTCCCTATTGTACATCGCACTTGCCGCTGCTGATTTGTTTCAGTAAATATGAATCAAGTGTTAAACTGATTTAGGGGAGAGATTTTATTTCTCGTTTTGTCATTTCTACTGGTACTCTACTGTCAGTCTGGTGGTGTAAGTAGTGTTTACTGGGTTACTGCCTCCTTGGGACAGGGATGTCTGTATGTTTGAAGATTGTCTGTAAAATGGAAGAGGGTATCAGGCTAAAAAATAATGACCAGGACACTGTTAGTTTGCTTGGTTTTAGCATAGGAACCTCTCTCTGATAAAGGGGACTAAGAGCAATGTTTATGAGAAAATAACCAGCATAACCAGTTATAGTGGAAAGTGCTCAGCAGAATATCATTACTATTGGGCATTTGGACATTGATGTAAAGCAGGATTACTGAGTTTCACTGTAATTATATAACACAGAGTCTGCACTATGGCTAGAAGACAAAAAAACCTTCAATTTTTATTACTAGAATTTTATTGTTTGTTAATATTCCACAGTTTTCTTCATGTGCTTCTCCCATAACTGCAACAGCTGCCTTGTCAGGCAGTGAAAAGCAAGCAAAGATTATGTGACAGCTTTAGGGTATTTGCAAAAATAAAATATTTTATAGATGCTTTTATGACCTTTGGCAGGGAAAGGCTGAAGTCACAAGAATGAAACCTGCTGTGAAAAGCCTTACCCCTTCCCTACCTCACAGCAGAAGTCTAGCACCTCCACTCAGCATGCTACGGCTATGCAGAAAATAGAGCAGCGGCCTCATTGCAGGAAGATCTATGCCTGACACAAGGATATTACAGCCACAGACACAATCCAACAGAGTAAAAATGTGGAAGCCTTCACCTAGAAACCTGAAGGATCTCATTCCCTAGATACTTCCAACCAGCAGTTTTGCCTTGTAATTACTCCATCAGGGACAGTGCTTGCGGGAGAGAGAAAGGAGTTTATTTTTTGGCTGTTCCCAACCAGCTTCTTGTCCCTCACATAGCTGGAAATGATTTTCAGACAGATTTGCTCCATAACCTTCCCAGGGACTAAGGTGAGGCTGACCAGCTTGTAGTTATCCAGATCCTCTTACCCTTCTTGGAGATGGGTGTGACATTTGCCTTTTTCTCATCCACTAAAAACTGTCCCAATCACCAGTCTTTAAGGATGACAGAAAGAAGCCTCACAATAGCATCACCCAGCTTGCCTACCATCCACAAACACAGCCCATCTGGGCTTATAGGCTTATGCACACCCCATTGGCCTCAGCAATGTCTAACTCCCCACTTTGCAAAGGTTAATGCCACACTCCCATGTGCTTTGCGTAGGCTCAGGAAACTGGGAGATGAGATGGCAGGTCTTACCACTGAAAAGTGAGCAAAGTGTCAGGTACCTCAGCTTTTTTCTTGTCATTTGTGACAAGGTCCATCCACCAGGATGCCAGCTAATAAATACCTCTGCAGTTTCCCTATATGCAGCTGAGGATGCCAACAAGGCATCCTTGTGTCCCCAGATGCTGACAGAGCTAACTTGAACATCAAGGAAGCAAAAGTTCCTTTGCCTGGCTGCATATTCCCTCTTCCCCCTGAGGTCTTGCAGTGCTCTTTGGCAAGGCCTGGTGCAAAAGCCAGGCTGCCAAGGTCATCTCGATGGGCAGTTAGGCTGGACCTGAATTCGAAAGAGGGGAGCTGCAGTCAGAAGGACATGTCAGAGAGACAACACAAGAAAAGGGTGGCTAAAATTTCTGCAAAGGGTATGTGCAGATTATTGCCTTGGCCTAGGCTTGTCTTCTGATGTGATAATCACACCTGCTTCTGGGTGAATTAGGGAGTATGTCCCATTCCTTTTCCTCCCCCCGCCTCCAAAGGCAGTCTCATGCAGGTTTACTCTCACCACCTTTAGAAATAGGATGGAGCATCCTGCCCCTATGTGGGCCAACAGGACATGACTGAGTGCAACAGTTCATGAGTTGCCTCTGTGAGACTGTCTGCTTGCTGGGTTATCTCAGTGTTCATCTTTTTAAGTGCTTTATAGCTTTTGTTCTCAATAACTATCAGGTTTCAAGTCACGTCATCCCATTACAGTACCAAGAGGGAGATCCTGCTTTGTTTAGATGCTCAGAACTCAGCTTACCCTTGGGGGAGGTTTCGGTGAAAGTGTACAAAATTAGATCCAACGTGAATTTGTGAAAAAATGAATTTCAAAGTAAGGGTTCCCATATGCCTAGCAGAACTCTCTTCATTTTCTCATTGTCTGACCAGCCTAAATTCAGAACAGCTAAAAGAAGAAAACTGACTTCTATTTAACGAACTGACTTTGGGACACTCTAGGATGAGAACTGCTTTCCCCCATGACAGAAGCTTGTATGACCATATCACCTCTGCGGGGCTGTCAGTTTTTACCTTCATTAGTGACAGAAAGACAGAGTTCATAGCCATCAAAAAGCCTGAAGACATTATCTGTCAATCATATCCTACTGAAGTCAGATTTTCTTCATCTTTTGAAGAGATGGCAACAGTGCTTCTGGACCACAGTGTCACATTATTATCGTGCTCACAAGAGTAGGCAACATTGCAGAAGAAACTTCACCATATTTGCATGTTTTCATGCATCCTTTTCCTTTATGTTCATGTCAGTAGAAGCTTTCTGGAACCTTAACTTTGAAGAAAGTTTATCTTGTGATTTAAAATTATTTTTTTAAAGCTTGAATAAAACATTAATTCCCTCTCCTTTCTGGATGGAATTCCTACTTATTTCACACATTTTTTATTGATTTCAGAACTGTTTCCCAGAAGTTTCTCTTGTCTGGCATTCTGCAGAAGTACCAAATGGAAGACATAGTGAAAAATGTTAGCAAAGTCCCACTCCAAATATTTGAAACAGAGATTACAGTTATAATCCATCCACTAAATCCTGCCCTGTGATAACTTGTCCTAGAAAATGTGTGGTATATTTATGATATGTGCCATTAAGCAAGCTTATATATATATATATTACAATTTCTTTATCTGTACCATGGTATCTACATTAAATTTCATGGTAGCTACAACTTTATCTGGAAAAATAAAAAGTCACCCAATTTGAAAGCAAAGACAGGGCCAAGTTTCAGGATGAAAGCTCAGTAGGAAATAAAAATTCTTATTTTCATAAGTTAATTAGTCCATAAATCAGGGTCCTGGTCATTATGGGTAGCTTGCAGATGTCAGTAAAGGGGCTCCATCAGAAAATACAAGGTGATTTTGATCAGAGAACCATTTTCTGTATCTGAATGACTACTGCGTCACTTAGGGAATATCTCCACTCTTCAGTGTTTCTTAGGAAGCATCCTCTTGCTACCTTAGTAACTCACTGTCTGCGTACTTACTCACCTGAATTATTAAGAATGTAAGAATTTACATTTTTAAAAAAAACACCTTTTATTTTTCTCCAAGAGAATTAATAGCCCTGACAAGTTTTTTCCAGCTACATGGTGGCTCCATAGTGCAGGAAAAAAAACCTTATCTCCATATTTCAGTTTCCTGACTCCTTTGCTAAACACTACTGCTTTGAAGGAGGTGCAGACTGGGAGTACTCCTATGCAGAAAGAAGACACAGGTATTTCCAAATGAGCAACATGGTCACAGCTGCAGGCACTGGACCTGGTTGGCCCATTAGATAGGATGGGAAGTCTACTTGCCCTGACCACTTACCTGCAACCTTCTAAGGTTACAAATACAGCCTGCTGTGAAATATCCTTTACCTACTACCAAAACCAATCAAACACAAAGAAAGTATCAATGAGTAGAAGAACTGGGAATAGCCCTGGTCTATTGAGTTATGACCAAGAAAACTGAAACTTGTAATTTCTTGAATTGCCATCTGTTAATAATTTTAGGGGCAGTGATAAATGTTCTGTTTCAGAAGTTGTTGACAAAACCTCTGCTTCTGAAACTTTTGGACAAAACTGGCATCAGTAGGAGCATTTACTAGGAGGAGGAAGACCCAGGCTGGAGGCCCTGCTCCATCTGCCTAAGACACTTGAGCCTTACTCTCCCAGTGAAGGAGAGTCTGAGGCATGCTACTGGGCATGCCAAGTATTTTTCTACCCCTGACTTTCCCCAGTGCTGTAATCTATTAAAATCTCTGTCAAGCTGATGTTTTTTCACTGGCACAGAGGAACATTTTTCACTAAGACTGGCTTTAGGTGGCACTTCAGAAGAATATACCAGAAGCACAGGCTTTATGCTGCCTAGGTATGTACCATGGCTGCCAGGGTAGAATTAGGCACTCCCTTTTTTGGGATGGGTTGACCCTGGCTGGATGCCAGGTGCCTGCCAATGCCACTCTATCACTCCTCTCCTCAGCTGGACAGAGGAGACAAAATATAATGAAAGGCTTGTGGATTGAGATAAGGACAGGGAGAGATCATTCACCAATTATCACCACGGGCAAAACAGACTTAACTCAGAGAAATTAATTTAATTTATTACTAATCAAATCAGAGTAACTAGAAATAAAAATGAAATCTTAAAACATCTTCCCCCCACCTGTCCCTTCTTCCTGGGCTCAACTTCACTCCTGATTTCTCTATCTCCTCCCTCCCAGTGGCACAGGGAGATGGGGAATAGGGGTTGTGGTCAGTTCATCTCCCACAGGAGACAGTTCTTCACAAACTTTTCCAATGTGAATCCTTCCCATGGACTACAGTTCTTCATGAACTGCTCCAATGTGAGTCCCTTCCATGGTGTGCAGTCCTTCCGGAACAGACTGCTCCAGCGTGAGTCCCCCATGGGGTCACAAGTCCTGCCAGCAAACCTGCTCCACTGCGGGCTCCTCTCTCCATGGGGCCACAGATCCCCATGTTGGGCACCAAAAAGGACAGTGGTGGGTTTACTTTGGCTGGACGACAGGTGCCCACCAAGCCACTCTACCAATCCCTTCCTCAGCAGGACAGTGGAGGGAGAAAATAAGATGGAAAAAAACTCATGGGTCAAGATAAAGGCAGTTTAATAAAGCAAAAGCAAAGTCTGCATGCAGAAGCAAAGGAAAACAAAAGATTTATTCTCTACTTCCCATGAGCAGATGAAGTCCAGCTGTTTCCTGGGAAGCGGAGATTCAGTACACATAGTGGTTGCTCCGGAACACAAATGTTGTAATTACAAATGCCCCCCTTTCCTCCTTTTCTCTAATCTTTTGTTGCTGAGCAGACATTATGTGGTATGGGATATCCCTTTGGTCAGCTTGGGTCTGCTGTCCTAGCTATGGTCCCTCCTAGGATCTTGCGCATCCTCAGCCTACTCAGTGATGGGGGGAATGCTGGAGGGACAGTCTTTTTGCTGCGCTAGCACTGCTCAGCAGTAGCCAAAACACTGTGTGTTATTAACACCTTTCTAGCTACTAATACAAACTTATAGTTCTAGATGGGAAAATTTCCTCACCAATATCATTATAAATCTCAGCAGAACTCACAATTGCAGCTGTGGTCTTCTGTAACAAAGCTCAAGAAACCACACAATATTTATAAGCAGCTGAAGGGAGAGACAAAACACTGAGATAGTAATAGATAGTAAAAATTACTTGCAAATTTTTATGTGTAAAACTCTCAGCTTTATTAGTTCATCAACTGTTCCACAAGATACCAAAGTCTGACTGCAGTGTCTCAATTCAGCTGCTCACACCCACATAGCCACTACTTACGGAGAGCATGCTGCTTTAGCAATGGCTCACTGTAAGCAAAAATTTGGAATTAATCTAAATAACCTCTTCACCCTAATGCTCACAACATTTGGATGTAAGCTGTCTCAAACCCATGGAGAAGAGTGGAAATTAAGCCTTATAAAATCCCAGTCCCTGATGCTTTACCTTCTTTACCCCCTTTAACATTTTTTTTTTCTTAATGGTAGCCCTATTTACTTTTTATAAGTCTACTACTTTAAAAAAATTGTATAATACATACACACTATGCTTCATAAATCCAAATGCTGGAACATGAAAACAGTTTTCATAACAACATTAAGGAAGATCTATCTTTCTTATGTGTACCAAAGGTATCACACTGACATTTTTAGGTGATGGACCATAAGTTTGCTAGTGCAGCAGACCCCAGGGAAATTATGATAACAATAAAGCACATATTTAAAGAAAAAAATGTAAAGATTTTTAAGACTGTGTTCCACAAAGATATGCAGAAGCGTATAATTACTTTTTAACTTTGGGTTTTTTGACAGGACTTCAACTCTGGCTCCAATTTCATGGAAGCAATTTGCCAGAGACATATTACTCTGGGAACATTTTATAGCACATAGACATCATTTTGTGGGATAATCAAGTAGGCAGAGGTCCACATATCAAAAAAATCCTTGCATCTTTTTGCTATGAATTGTACCTGTAATTATTTGCAGGCACAGAATAGGAGGCTAATTCTGACAATTGGGGCCTTACTATCTTGAAAAAATTGTAGCAAATGGTTCTGGGTAATTTGAAAGTTGTAAAGCATCATAAAATCTAACGCATTTCCTATATCCATCTGGCATATTGGTTAACATGGGCCAACTTAGTCAGGGTGTAAAAGCAATTTCAACACTAAAGAGGCAAAGGGACCTCTTCCTATTTGTATCAAAGCCACACCAGGTCCCCTAAGCCTGCTTTTCTCTGGCACTGGGTATCCATAGCATTTAACCACTGTAATAATGGATGACATGCATAAACATTATTGAAAGTTAGTTCCTGCTTTGTGCCTAAAACGTTTCCCTTGAGAGCACATACAGCTTCAGTTTACTCTTGTCAGTCAGTCATATATGGTGGGATTTCAGATATAGTGGCTTATGAATAATGGGGAAAATTCTCTACATATGCACACAGTACCAGGACAGGCGGCTGCCCAGCAGTTTTGAGTTTAATTATCATGAGTTTCAGTCATCAATATTTACGTGCAACTGTAGGCCCATCAGTGGAACACAAACTGGTGTGCATTGGCGATGCTTTAAATACGTGATGGGGAATTAGCCATGAATAGACATGAACTAGCTCAGAATAGTTTTATGCAGGATAGAAGGATAAGATGTTGGAAGGCTTCTTGAACACACACAATGAGTCTGAACCCAGGCAGGCTGTCTGCAGTATACTGATGCACCGTCGGACTTGATCTGGGACACTTTGTTGCTATAAAAGCTTAGTTTAGCAACAGCATGATTTTTATCTCACCATTGCATGGCACAGCAAGGCAAGCCTGCCTTATGCATGCAGTTGCACGAACAGTTGATCTGTATCTCAGCAGGCATCACCCTCATCCTTACAGAAACAAAACCCAGCGACTTTAGTTCCACACACAGAGCTGCTTGCTTGCTCTCCAAGTCAGAGCAGTGCCTACAACTTACTCCAAATACTCATAACCTTTTCATTTGCTGTCTCATCTAACAGGTTACTCTCCCCACTGCCAGGAAAGTAATACCTCCCGGTGCTCAGGGAGGAGGGCAGGGAGACATTTGCATGCTGATGCTCAAACCAGCATCAAAGCACAGATCGCTGAGGCAATTCTGAACACCCAGGGCAAGGGCTCATATGGCTCCTGGCCATCTATCACAAGCTGAAAAGAAGCATTTGGTGAAATGGCAAGAATATCCACACCTAGACTATTAATTATTTGTAGATGAGAAATTTACAATGCATTCTTTAAAGGGCTTGGTACTACAAGGCATCACTGTCCATCTTGTTTTGCTCTATTTTCATTGTTAGCTGCCCTGAAACAGAAGCGACTGTTTAAGTCTTGTATGTTATGCTATTTGTCACGATTTTTTGTAACTTGTATGACTGTGCAGAACAACAGAAAAAAAAAAACCCAACTGTCCTGAGAAAATATAATATGCCTGAGGGAAATTTCAGCTACTTTTCCAGGAGGCCTTACAGTGAATTAACTGCCAGGTACTTCTACCCTCTGTAGTTACCTATCGTAGGGAGGAGCTAGGAAATCAAAAGATTTTTTCTTCCTTAAACCATGAAAGTGATAACATCCACTTAAATGCAAAGCTCACAACTTTTCTCCAAAAAGGCAATGCAAATGACTGGAACAGACGAATATGGAGGTCAATATTTGAATCTGTAAATGGAAATGAGTCACTGCAGTTCTGCCCACTTTCCTACTTCCTTCTGGTTATTATAAATGGGTATAATACCCTTGTTGAAAATCAGAAGCTAACCACAATGCAAAAGCAAAAGATGGAATAAATAACATAAATAAACTACATATTCCCTTTTCAGAACTGAACTGTGCATTGAGATGGATCCTCAAAGAATACATTTGCAAGTAACTAATCTGCAAAAACTGTTCTGCAATTTCTGTTTACTCCTTGCTATCACGCATAGAGAGGAGGTGCTGGATAGTGCAGGGAATTGCAGAGACATATTCACAGCACAGACCAGCCAAAGTTTGGTATAAATGTTCTCATATGAAGAGATCAATCAAACCAGTGCTGTATTCGCTTTGTGCCACCAAAGCAGTGCAGAAGGATGTGTATGCCTGCAAAAATGGAAGAAGAGCTTATGCAATACACTGGAAAGGAACGTTATCTGCATTATTTCAGCTAAAGGCCACTTTCCCATATTGTGCTGGCTAGCTTCTGTCCCATAAAAGCTATCTAGCTGTTCATAGGACAACAGCATAATTCAGGCTGGAAGGGACCTCTGGAGGTCTCCAGTCCAACCTCCTGCCCCAAGCAACACCAGCTCTGGGATCAGACCAGCCTGCTCAGGGCTTGTCTCCAAGCAGGTTTTGAACATCTCCAAGGACAGAGATTGGATGCCTCTCTCCCAGATACACAGTACAAGCCCCTAGGCAAGTGGCTGTAGCCATTGTGTCCCCACAGCCACCTCAGGACGGATAGGCACTGGGCCACTTAAGCCCACCAGAGACGAGCCAGGTCTTCATCTGCCCCAAACCTTGTGGAACCTCATCCCTCTGACACATGGGCTGAGGATTACTGAGTTTGAACCCCATTGTCCCAGGCAGAATGCAAAGCCTTGACTGACTGATTTCCTCTTTGATTCAAATGCTTCTCTCAAACATGCTGCTGGATGTCGAATAAGCAACTAGCAAATCCTGGAACATGTAAGAATACATGGTTTTATATTTATAGCAGAGTCTGAAATGTAGGTCTGCTCCTCATCAGCAAGACTGATTTTACTCTCCCTTTCTGCACAGTTTGCTGGAGGAGAATGCAAAAACAATCTTCTTAGGAACATTTCTGAATGCTGCTTTGCAGCAAATTTTAACTTCAATATAATCCTCATAGTCATACCTACAAGTTTTCATGAAAATGATTCTATTTTCATAAAACTGTTGCATTTGCTACATTGTAAATATCCTCCTATAGGGCAAAGCTTGTCTCTCTGCGTGTCCCCATATTTACTGGAGCTCAGGAGTGACTTTTGATGTTTAAAAGTAAGAAGTAAATCGAAGTATCAAACTTTGTGTTTACCTTAGCAAAGCCTGTTGGAGACTTGCCAGATTCCTGCATGCTGTTAACTTCTCCCACCATACTTAACACAGTACTGTCTAAGGCCTTTTTCTGTGACTTTTTAAAAAGTCCTTCTCCTACCTCTTATCTATAAACTTTGAATGATTTTAGCCCTTTTGTGGAATAGATTCTCCAGGATAGTTACTTTAGGACATCAGTAGCAATCAGCTGCTACTACCTATTAAAACCTGCCGAATACAAAAGGTCTCCTGCTGCCCTGAGCCCACCCATAAATCTTCGCAGGAAGGGGCAAAGAAACCTGGGCATGTGGTGCACTGTGTCTCTAAGCCATTTCAGTACAAAGGAAATTTTGCACATGGTGCCCTATTCTGGTCATGGAAATTTTGCAATGAATTACCACCAGGTCTGAATAGTGCAAAGGAATCGCTTTCATACCAAAAATCCTCAAAAAGAAGAAAAACTTGGTTTCTTTCTTTTAAAAAAGGCCTTTAATCAAGAAACCCCAGTTGCTTCTAGCAGATGATCTAGATACAAGAAACCATATCCAACACATGCATGATTCAGATACTCTTTTCAAAGAAAGTCTTTTGATGAAATAAGGGAATTAAACATCAAAACTAATGTCTACCAATTGCAAAAGACAGTCATTGGTGTGACAGCTGGTCAGTTGAGTAGCAGAGAGCTGACGGCTGTGTTACTCAGTTCATTATCCAAATGTTTCAGAACATGAGATAATTTTATTAAAACAGTGATGTCAAAGAGTTATTAAGAAATAACCAGCAGAAAATGTTCCTTAAAAGAGAAAAAGAAAACACCAAAAAAGTGTTTCTCAGTTTGGTTGGAGCCACACAGCTGCTAGCTGAGCTTTGCCACCAGCTGACAAGAGCAAAAAGCATCATGCAGGCACAGTGGAGAACCACCAAGTGCTTTTCGTAGATGTCTTCCCAGGCATTGTCCCATGAACAGAAACCTGAATATCTGCAGATTCCTGCAGGTTTCTGAAACCCCATTATCTAGTGAAACCTGGTTATCTGCAGACACGCAGCAGATTTCTCTCAAAGCCCTACTTTCCCTCACTCACCACTTGAATATCCTCTGCTCTGTCAGGACTTCCTAAAGGGATGGTCTGGATTGGGCCGGGAGATGCGTGGCCATCCTCAGGCAGGGCAGGCAACACCAGGTCTGCCAGCTCTGCTTACCCATGTGCCTAGTGCTCAGGTCTGCCTGCCCTGCCTGGTCCTGCCTGACCCTGCCTGGTCCTGCCTGGCCCTGCGTGCCCTGCTTGCTGTGGCACTGCTGCTCTTCTCTCCCTGCCAGCTGCTCCTGACAAAGTTCAAAAAAGTTCTCAAAGATCTTTGAGAGAGCTGCTGTTTATTTGCAAGGACAGATGGAAGTGACTGACAGATGGACAGAAGGCTTGTTTGAGTCTTGTCCTCAGAGAGATGCTAAAAAGTCTTGGTTCCTTGGTGCGTGCGCGAAGGATATAACAGCAAATGGTATGTGGTGGTGAAAGTGGCACGGCTGTGTGAATTTGTACCCACAAGGCATATTGCTCACATCTATTTACTGTAGCTTGTTACAGCATTCAGGTCTGTAATGCAGGAGGTGGTGGGCAGACGGGGGTTGAAATGGCGCTGGCAGAGATCTCCCTGGGTCAGGGCTGAGGAAGACTGCACTTCACCCTACACTCAGTGCCAACGCTTGCAGTATTCTGTGTCGTGTGCATTTCTGAAAGGCAGCAGAACCAGATGAAGGGGCAGAAAAAAATGGATGCAGCGTGGTCTATCAGCATGGTGGTCATAGTTTGACGGTCAGCTCCACAGACTGGTTTCTCCCTTTTTTACATCTGTGAGCACTCTGCAGTTGCCCCATCACCAAGAGATTAGCTTTATTTATTTGGCTGGTTGGTTGGCTTAAATTGTGGTAAATTGAATAAAGTTATATCTCAATTTGTAAAGGTTTTTGTGTACCCTTTTAAACACTGACTGTACTACGAGCTCCCCTGCCCGCCAGGACACAGTCCATTTTCACAACACCAGCTGAGGAGCTTTTCAGCCCCTTATACTGCCAGCAGACAGGAAGCTTCACAGGTCACCCTGGAAAGGAGAGGGTCCCTGGGTGCAGCAGGAGCAGGCAGTGCACTGTCACTTGCTTCCCCAGCTGCAGGTTTGCATTCTGCGAAGGGGGCTGCAGTTTTGAAGGTTCATGGAGGTTGAAGAGCACATGCTGGCTGTTGCCCCCATGGTGAGCTAGCAGAGCCATCCTGTGCTTTGCTCACTCCTGCCAGGGGCATTTCCAACTGCAGTGACTTCTTAAGACTGTTTCAGGAGTGGGAAATCAGGCACAGAGGAAGGCTTCTGCCAGAAATGTCATTGAGATACTTTTCCAGGCTGTTGGGTGACCTTCCATTACTGTGTGGTTAGGAAGCCTGAACATGAGCATGCTCTGCTTGGGAAGAGCACTCCATGTGGGATGCACCAACCACCCTCTGAGCCGAGCAGATGTGCATGCACTGGGAGAAGGAAGCACAAGGGTCGAGAAAAGGAGGATGGGAAAGGCATTTTAATCCAAAATTCAAAACAAAGGGTCAGGGAAATCCACCTGCATGTCTTTGGATCATCACATAAAGACATATTTGTGCCCCATGGTGCAGTGCCGTGCAATGCTGCACGCAAAGCCTGTGGTAATGCCACAGAGCCGGGCTCTGGGACCGGGTGCAGCAGAGCCATGTCGGTGGGGTGCTTCCAAGCCAGCGTGTGTCCTGGTGTGCTCATGCTGCAGCCAAGAGCCAGAGCTGGTATCTGCCCAGCAGCTGTCTCTGCGGAGCAGAAAACGAAGCAAAAACCTGATAGAGCTAAGGAAGCAGGCCTTTCCTGTGCTTCTCATACCTCCATAAAACAGAGTACATCCAGGTCTGTCTGCACTTTCTCTGTTTTGTTGTGGTTTTGTTTTTTCCTAGTGTTGATATAATTTGGTGTGCTAAGGGGAGAAAAAAGTCTCACTGGTAGGACATCAAAGCAAACCCAGGGTATGTTGTGTTTTAAATAAAAAGACAAAAGAGTAGTTTCTCCATGTCATTTTCCTCTTTGCTGTGAATCTGCATCAGCAATATTCAAAAGGTGGGAAACCTGGAAACCCCTTTTTTTTGGCAAATAACCATAATGCTATTGTAATGTTAAATGTTGCATATAGAAAATATGAGAGCCTCAAGAAGACTGCTCCCCTGCCTGCGTTCCCAGCAGTGTTACCCTGCAGTCACAGCAAGAAAAATAGTGAATCCAGAGAAAGGTGCTGTACCCCTTACAAGTCCCCTACGGTTTACCTTGGTGTAAGCCTGATTCCTTAGTGCTTTTCTTGGGTTTGCATTTTCAAGATCTTAATGGTGACTGTAAATTTCTGTCAAAGCAGCTGCCTTCTTTAGTGAAATGAGTTCCTGTTTTACAGAAGGGCCTTTGGTCATTGAGGCATCAGGAGAATATGCACAGTCAAAAATATTTTTAAAAATTGCTTGTAATGCTAAAAGCTTTGCTATAATTTATGAATGAAAAAAGACCGCCAAGCAAATGTCCAGCCTCTGTGCATTTTCTTCCGGACAGCAGTGACCCACAGCTGAGACTCTGGGCAAAATGGAGAGAATAAGTTGAATTTCACATGCACGTCCAAGAGGACTGTCTCAAATCAAACCTATCACCATGTTTTCAGATGTATTTGCAACCCTTCTTGCTCAATTATCATCTTTATCTGAAATACCTATATATAGTACAGTAACTCCAAACCTCTTGTCTCTTTCTGATTCCCTTTTTGTATTTAGAATTAAGTCATTATTTTCTTTATCAAACTCCTTCCTACTCTCAAGTCTACAGTCAGTGCTCTGCAAAGTATCATCTCCTACAGCAAGACTGTAGTTAGGTCTAACTTTCTGAACACTCAATTTTTGAGGTAGATTATTATTTCCATTCAGCTGGGAGCCTCATCATGCTCTTGTAATAACCCTTTATAAAGATTTTCTCAGGCACGGACCTGAAAAAATTGAGAAAAATGTCCTCCTTCAGTCTATTAAAAAAAGTATCTGATTTTACACTTACATATAACTTCCAAGGTTTGGAGAGGCACACTGTGCATCCATCTGCATGAAATCTCTTCTATTAAGATGAGAATATTTTATCTCTGTAACACCTAACATGCAAATAACTGTGCACTGGCTTAGTTTTAACTCTAGTCCTATTGAGCTCAGTAGGGGCAGTTATGTGCATAATTTTAGATATATGAGTTTTAGCATAATGAGAGACAAAGAAAACATTTCTTCAGAAACCACATATGAAATTTTTACTCATTTGGATGGCAATAACAAAACCTCCATGAGCCAGGACTTCAACCATGACTGCTGTGTAAAGTGTGATTCAGGCTTATTCTGCAAGTAATTTATAAATATGTCATCTGTCTTGTCTTACTAAGAATTAAATTTGATAGCGTGAAAAGAGTATCCCACCATTTTTAAGACAGTTCTCACATCTCTCCATTTTCAGTAAAAAAAAAGAGGGAAAAAATGAATTAACTTGTGTTTGCAGTGCTTTTGTGCAAAAACCTGATTTTTAATTTTGAATTTGATTAATGTCATACAGAAATTTAGTTAAAATTCTTGTCACCATTTTCTGAGCTCACTTGGCTTTATGCAGGCATATGGCAAGATTCCTTTCAAAACAAAAACATAATTAAATTAATTTTGCATGCTTTTGTAAAAAAAAATGTACAACCTCCACACTAAAACATTTACAAACATTACATAGGACTTTCAAAGCGATTAACTTTTAATTTTTTTTTAATTACCAGAAAATGCCTTGAACAAGGAAGCTGTGTATTCATAGGATATGTATGGAAGAGTCAGAGATCACTGCTGAAATAAAGCATTTGCCACATTAGGCAAGGAGAAATAGATTTTCTCACATCCTGATGAGATGGATATGATTAAATGTGCAGACTCCACACACAGCTTTCAAGGGGAGGCATTTGTAGCAATAAGAAGAACTCTTAGGCAGCACAGGTGTGATCCATTTACACCCAGAAATGGGAAAAAGGGATTGTGCAGCTTTCTTCTCCTCAGGAGAAGACTCCTGAGAACACCTTGTCCCCTGACATGCTGCCTCCTCCTTGCTCATTGCTGTAGAGGGAAACCCATCCAAGTGCCTCTGCTAGGGAGCCCAGCTGGCCTATAGCTAATGCAGTGAGTTGGAATGCTGCTCCTTTTCCCTTTGCTTTTTTCCTTTTTTATTTTTTTCTTTTTAACTTTTTCCTTTTTCTCTTCCTCTTCCTTTTCCTTTTTTTCCTTTTCCTTGACCATTTTTCCTTTTCCTTTTTTCCTTTTCATTTTCCTTTTTCATTTTCCTTTTTTCCTTTTCCTCTTCCTTCTTTTCATAGAATCATAGAATTATTGAATCATAGAATGGTTTGGGTTGGAAGGGACCTTTAAAGGTCATCTAGTCCAACCCCTATGCAATGACCAGGGACATCTTCAACTAGATCAGGTTGCTCAGAGCCCCATCCAGCCTGACCTTAAATGTTTCCAGGAATGGGGTTTCTACCATCTCTCTGAGCAACTTGTGCCAGTGTTTCAACACCCTCACTGTAAATTCTTTCACCACCCTTTTCCCTTTTTCTTTTTCTTTCTTCTCCTTTCCCCCCCCTTTCCCCCCTTTTTTCCTTTTTTTCCTTTACCACTGCCTTTGACAGAAGGCATGGCGGTAGGAGGAGAGGCTGCAGCACCTCTTCAGCTGGCAGACAACCTGCTGCCGGCTGTCACCAGCTGGCTGAAGTTACGGCAGCCCCCCGAGGCTCGCACACAATACAGAGCTGGAGCCGGTGTCACGCCAGGTACAGCCACGTGCGCTTCCCTGGTTTTCCCCGCCTGCATCATCCTCCAGTGACAGGGATATGAGACAGAATAAAAGCAACTTCCAACATAGTAAGATCCCAATTTTCAAAGCCTAGTGACAGTTTGCTATGAATTTCCAGGTCTGTTCGATAAGTGTGTTGAAGCACTCTGACAAATAAGGAGAAACCTTAATTTCAGGGAATTGGTGGATGAAAAGCTGGACATGAGCCAGCAATGTGTGCTTGCAGCCCAGAAGGGCAACCATACCTTGGGCTGCATGACAAGAAGCATGGTCAGCAGGTCAAGGGAGGTGATTCTGCCCCTTTACTCCACTCTGGTGAGACCCTACTTGGGGTACTGTGTCCAGCTCTGGAGTCCCCAGTGTAAGATATGGACCTGCTCAAGTGGGTTCAGAGGAGGGCCACAGAGATGATCAGGGACTGGAGCACCGGGTATATAAGGACAGGTTGAGAGAGTTGGGGTCATTTAGCCTGGAGAGGAGAAGGCTCTGGGGAGACCTTTTAGCAGCCTTCCAGTACTTAAAGTGGGCCTACAGGAAAGATAGGGGAGGACTCTTTATCAAGGAATGTGGTGATAGGATGAGGGGTAATGGCTTTACACTGGAAGAGGTTAAATTTAGATTAGATATTAGGAAGAAATTCTTTCCTGTGAGGGTGGTCAGACACTGGAACAGGTTGCCCAGAGAAGCTGTGGATGCCCCCTCCCTGGAAGTGTTCAAGGCCAGGTTGGACGATGCTTTGAGCAACCTGGTCTAGTGGAAGGTGTCCCTGCTGATGGCAGGGGGATTGGAACTAGATGGTCTTTAAGGTCCCTTCCAACCCAAACCAGTCTATGATTCTATGATTTCTTGCTGCTAAGAGCAGGGCTCATGGCTAGGTATGTGGCACACCTCCGGCCATGGCAAGGCATGTGGCACACCTCCGGCCATGGCAAGGCATGTGCACCTGCAAACACAGTGGCACCAGGTGCTTCCTGTGTGTCTTCTACATATGGGCAATGGGAAAGCTGTTAGGTTGGAGGTGGTGTCCTGAAACACAAGTCTGCAAAACTCCCCACTATGGGAAGTGAGAAGTGAGCATCCCTGCTAAGGAGCAGAAGTTCTGCTGCTCTCCTTCTGGGGCTGCCCCAGGCCTTTGCAGCGGGCGTCCTGAGGACGGGCAACGCGTGGTGCCAAGCAGGCTGCAGGGCTGGCCTCTGCTGCTCTGAGACAAAACAGGGTTGCTCTCTGGGACCAATGCACAAAGTGGAGCTTTAGGTACCTTTAGAGGGATCTGCCATTGTTTTTCTTGATTGGAAAAGACAGGGGCCATGGAGTGAATTTGTGCCCTGCTGTCAGGGTGCTGTCTGTTCTGGTTTGTATCACTTCTCTAAAATTCTAATTTATTATTTGCCTTTTTGACTTTTGCTGCATGCTACAGCAATATTTTCAAGGAAATCTTCACAGTAGCTTTGAGATGCTCTTTCTGAATAGCAAGAGTTAATGTAATTAGTTTATTTTTTAAATTAATCATTAAATATGTATAACTCAGGTTATTTTCATCAGCCATTTAAAAAATTCCATATTTTAATTTATCCTTTCAATTGATCTTCCAGGTAGTGAATTTGCTAGTAATCTGCAACATCTGTCCCAAGCACCTTTTTCTAAAAACTAGTACAACAATGTTTGCTACCTCTGAGTCCTCCGGTAATGATTCCTACACTAATGAGAAATTGCATATTTTGTTAGCAGCTCAGCTACTTTGCTTTTCTGTTGGTTTTTCCCCCCAGACTTCTTGAATACATGCAATCTGGGCTCATTTTCTATTTAAAAAGCACCTAGTTGCCACAGAAGAAGATTTTAAAGGTATGCACACCTTTGAAAAGATTAATAGTATGCTCTATTAAGCTAACCAAATACACTTGGAAAAAATAAGCCAAACATTAAGGAAACAGTAATTTCTCAGTCAGAAAATTTTGATTATCTTTCTTTAAAAATTAATTTGAAATGCCTAATAATATATTTTTACTACCCTTTCTAGAATCCAAACCTTGAGTCTACATCTGCTCACAAAATAATGTATACAACAAAAATTTATCCACAATAGAGAAAAACCATCTGTCAGAGTTCACAAAGGACAAATTTAAGAATTCATTTCTTGGCACACTAAAACCAGATGTTGAAATCCTGTCAAGATCAACCGGTATTATTTGTGGCAGGATTAACCATATGAAAGCAGAGATTAAAAAGTAGAATATCCCATGATTATAGACAATGTATGTGCTATCTGAAAGAACAAGCAATGCAACTGAATTCCTGACATGGTAATTTTGTGCACTGCATCTTTCATATAGCAAAAATCTGAAGAGGAGAAATAATAATAAAAAAATAAATGTAGAAGCAGTGTTATAACCATGGCTTTATATTTTCTTTTCATTCCACATCTATTCTCAGATCCCAGTTTGTAGCTGAACTCTACTTCTAGGCAAGTCAAAACTCGGCACTTCAGTATGAGTGGGAACAGTAAGATTCAGATTTTTCATATCCACATCTCACTACAAACCTCT
Source organism: Antrostomus carolinensis (assembly GCF_000700745.2). NCBI lineage: Eukaryota > Metazoa > Chordata > Aves > Caprimulgiformes > Caprimulgidae > Antrostomus > Antrostomus carolinensis. The sequence goes on along the minus strand of NW_010288967.1, from coordinate 12,746 downwards.
TGTCTATAGTTAGGGTTTGGTCAATTTTAGGATTTTGGATCCAGCAATAATGGTTTGCATTTATTTTTAATAATATTCTGGAATCTGGTATGATTATGCTTGATATATTCAGCAGAATGATCTGAGAAAGACACATTTTTGTTTTAATGGAAAAATTTATTATGCACTCACTATTGACACTTCAGTTATACCAGTTCTCAGTATTATTTCCTAAGACTCCCATTTTCTTGATGTTCATTGAAAGTCAGTGGCTATCCCAAGAATTATGAGTTACTTTTCCAGGACCAGGACATAGCAGAGCATCAGCTAAAGATGTGCCTCCAAAGTCCCCAGAAGGAACACTTGTGCCAGCTCTGTCCAGGAGATGCCATAATATAATAACTCACATTTCTTTTTAATTGATAATTAACACCATAAAAGTATAGGCTGTAGTTTAACAGTCTGAAACATAATATTTCAAAGATCATGTTTGCTATAGAAAATATAAAGTCAAAGGTATATCCAAGGAAATACTCTATATTTTGTCAAATGGAAATGTATTAATCATTAGGGAGCAAAGAAAAGTCAAAATGAAGGTTTACAAGATATTCACGCACTGAAAAGCAAGAAATTTCACATGCAATGTGTGCAAATTACTCTGTCTTTTCCTTAACAATCCTTAGTGTTTGCTCTCCTCTTAAACTCATCTAGCTAATTTCTGTTTAATACTCTTTTAAATCACGAGCTTGCCTTCAGTGTTTCACTGAGCAGCATTCAACCTATATTTTACATCTGCTTTAGCTGGACGGACCTGCACCACGTGCAAGAAATGTAATATACCCAGAAGACATGTATAATTAGTATCAAGTCAGCAGAGGGAACATCCTAGATCTGAGTCTATCAAATCTCAGACCATTTATTGGTCCATGGACTCAAATTGCAGCGATGGCTCTAGTGAGGGGAATTACAGTTCTCTGCAATAGGCTTGAGCCAGTCCTGCACGCTACTTGTAAAGGGTTTATATGATGCACAGGGCTTAAGCCAGCTTGTTTTCCCCTGAGGAAAAAGAGTGTTTTCAGAATGTTTCTAGGCTAGTAAGGAGCGCAAGTCTTCTCTATATAGGCTGGGTTTTATAAGAAAAATGGTCATTGGCACAAACAACGTGATTTAGATGCAAAGTTCTCCAAGCTTCTCGGTTATTATTTGTTCAAGACTATGCCATGCTGTAGTTTGGGTTTCTGTGTTGCACTCTTCCTCAATGCCATCACCTTACCATAACTGCTACCAGCTTCTTGGAATGCAAGCAGCCAACAGCTGGATTTTTTCTCCCCATGCATTAAGGGACTAATTAACATGCACAGGTACCCACACTCCCCTTTGGATGTTTGGAGAGCCTGCACTAATAGAGTCGTGGAAGACCAACTCGCTCCTTCACACTGCTCCTAGAAACCAGAACAGAATAGCCAACTACCTGGCAATTCTGAAAAGCACTATCAGCCATCCAGTTTTCAAACAATAATGAAATAACCATTGCTTCAGTTGCCCTCAGTCTTTTCCGAGCCAGCTGGCATTGTGCTACAGGGAAATTACACAATAATTTTATTTACTGTCATCTACACTCTGTATTCCCCACCCTCCACCTGTATTTAACAATCATTACTGTTGATAAAGGCCAGATCAGTGAGTGCTGAGAAGCCAGCCTAAAGGCCAAAAAAGTCCTTTACATTTTGGATCAAAATCACACTTCCACACTCAAACAACTTCAGTGAAGGCTATGCACTCAGCTCCCATGTCTTTCCAGCAGGAGATCTGCTTGTGCATCTCCAGATATTTTATGGGGATGTGTATGGCTGCAAAAGACTACTTAGTGGAGTTTATCAACATGGGGAGAGAATATCACAATGCACAGAGTAGGTGCATACCTCAGATTAAATTTAAGTTACTACCAAATCTGATGGTGACACTTCTGTATCCAAAGGTTCCTACAATCAGCAATTCATTGATAATCAGTGATATAGAGATAGAAAAAATGAGACTTTAAAAGCTTCTTCAGGGGCTAGATGACCAGTTCTTGCTAATTTTAATTGGAACTAGACATCCAAAACCTGTTGTCAGGGGAAATAGATGGAGAGGCCTTAAAAATTGCAGACCTAACACTTAAATAAATAAAAAATCAGAATCAAGAATTCAGCAATTTTATTCTTCTCGCATCTGATTTTACTATAACGGCTGATTGTGTTGGAAACTGGTTTAACATATGTATGGAGAAAGAAAACTGTGGCAAAAGCCCATAGTTTAGATCATGCAAGAGATAAATGAAATGTGCTCAGTGGATGATCCTTAGCTGAACACAAGCTGCAGGGTAAAACATAAGCTTCAATCAACTCTTGCAAATAATTTGAGCCCAATGCCATAAGTGCCTTAAATTAAATCCCTCTCAACAGGAGCCAATCTAAATCATTAAACATATGTCACGTAGAGAGCTATAATCGCCAGAAGTGTCATCTACACAGCATTTAATTTACATAGAGAATGTATTGCAGTTGTTAATTTGACCATTTTTCAATGTTCAGTGTCTCACAGAAAACATACATAGTTAGAAGCAATGTTTATTTTGTCACCAAGCAAAAACCACATGTGCACATAATTTTGTTGCCCAGTTTGTTGTGACATACATTACTATGAAAGAAAGCTTTCCTGCCACATAGGACCATCCCTCCTCTTGTTTGAGTTCTCCGCTATGATTAATTACTGCCTTTAGAATTTCATAAAGTTTTGGACCAGGCAGGATCATTAGAGGATCCACGCCTATCTTCCGTCATAAACAAGCAGTGGAATTTTGTCCCCTTCCCTCAAAACTGACACCAATAACTTCTATGTGACTATGACTTGTCTTTCAGAAAGGGAATCGGGATTGATCTGTATAAATTACAACCTATCAAGGAGTAGTATTCTGGCTTATGATCTTTAAAACCATCTCTGTTTTTTAAAATCATACAGCACTCTGTCAAGTGTCACATCCTTGGGGAAAAACCCTCCCACTGTCTACTCATGTCATATGAAACTTTGACCAAATCTATGGGCACCCAGGAGTTTTGGAGGCTTGTCCAGGTGGCATGCGTATTAGTGATGTTCCAGGTTTATGTGTTAGGGAAAATAATAGCTAGAGACATCTCTACATTCACTATGCTTCCTGCACTGAGTGCATCTTTTAATACAATAATCAACAAGCCTGGCTCACTTGTTATCTTTACTGTGTGTTAGAAGCAAGTCATCTGGGACGGTGACTAGAAGTAACCTGAGAAACTTCAGTGATACTGAGCTCAGTCATACCCAGCAGGCACCAGCATTTTATAGGCACAAAATGACTAAGCAAAACATAAAGGAGAGAAAGGATGTGTCAACACAGTAAACCCAAGCAGCCACTTTGCCACATCTGCACTGCTCAGCCAATATTTAAATAGCAGGTTTTTGCTGTAATAGCTTATTTCTTGAGTTCCTGAAACCAAGATGATAATACTGAAGAATGTGCATATGGGGTTAAATACTAATTTTGCTGAATAAAGGGGGAAGAGTTGCATTCCCGTCATGGGAACAAGGATCACATACTCTGAAATAGTCTGTTTCTTCCTACAAGTGCCTGCCTGAATCTGAAGAGTTCATACGTTCATCTGCAGGACAAGGATGGCCCAACTCAGAAGCCCTTTTGGTCAGCCTCTGTTTTATGCCTTGCTTACCTTGACCTCTGCTGCATTCCCCTCAGAAGACTTTCTTAAGTGACAGTGGGCATCTGAAAACCTTAATCCAACATCTCTTTAGAGCTGCAGTTCATGCTTGACACGAACTGGTGAAGTGGCTCAGGCGCTTCTATTTCTTCAGTTTCCACAGCTGCAAAATGCAACAGCTTTCCCAACCTGAAACAATCTCCATCCTCTTCTTATGGTAATCCACCCTGAGGTTTTCAAATGTGTCGACATGAGGAGCTCAATTCAAGATCTGTTTGATTTTCAGGGAAGACTAGCCTTGGTGTCACTTTGAAACAGACTTAATATATAGCTTCCAAAACATGTAAGCCCATGAAAATGTAGAAAATGTCAAGAAAATTCAATGTAACACAGTGTATAGGAAATTTTACACTCAGAAAGGAAAAGTAAGTCACTGAGCGAGGAAAATAAATCAGAAAGGAAAAGTGAGTCGCTGAGCAAGGAAAATAAATCTAGTTTCTCCTGAGTTGAAGTTTTAATTTTATTTTGAAACTCAAGTTTTCCTCTGCTGATTGATGGTAACACATTGAAATTATGGCCGTGTGTAATGGGTTTCAAGCCATATTTTATGCACTGTACTAATTATAAGTAATTACAGTTTCCTCTTCATGGCAAGGTTATTTTATGGACTTTTGATTGAAATTTCTGACAGTGAAGCTATGAGGCTATAATAGCTATACCTAGTGGCGTCAGCATTTATGTTTTAAAAATCTGATGAATGATTTAGTAATTCAGATATTCACCTCCCAGAGCCTAGAGATGTTATATCCCATTTTTTAGAGAACTGTGCTTTTTTCTTTGTTTTTTTCTTATGCATTTAATATCATGCTACACTTTTAACCCATTTGAAAAATTTTCCACAATCAAATTTTCCTGCCTTTTTTTTAAAGAAAAGTAAATATCTAACTTTTCTATCAGTAACTATGATAATGATAACTAAGTGTAACTATAATATAATAAATAAGTGTAATATCTCTAACTAGTGTTAATAATTCTTGATGAAGCTGTTGTCACTGAAGCTGTTTGAGTGTTCAGCCATGAGTATCTAATGCCCTACCACATCCTATAAGAATTTTTCTTGCAAACTTTGGCCTTGATCCGTGACTCAGAGAAGTCAATGGAAAGACTTGGGCTTCAATCACATAACAGGTAAGGTGAGATTTGGGGGGGTGGGGGGAGGGCGTGGAAAATGGAATAAAATAGTCCTGCAGAGACAGAATGTTGGATGAAACAACTGAAGAGATCTGGAAGTATATTTTCAGTGGCAGCACAATTTTAAGTGAATGTTGTCTACGCATGTACAACTGCTAACATACCCATTGCACTTAACACGCAAATCTTTGCATACATATGACATCTTTGTACAGGAAACAGATACTGGCCAGTGCACTTTGCACATCTTCATGTTGTTACAGCAAAAACACTGCTGCTAAAATATTTTCTAATGCAAAAACAGACTACCTGGGCTTTGTGGTAAAAATACAAGGATCATTCTGCACGGTCATGCTGCCATAATTTCATTTGCAGCTAAATATAAATGAGGATATATTTTTGAATTTTCACTTAACACTTGCTGATACGTAAGAATGTATGCACATTTTAGGGGTTTTTTTTGTTTTTAAGAATTTTAGGAGTCTTTCACAGACCCCATTCAGACAAATCACACTGCTGGGAAATACTGGTTTCCTCTGCACATTTGAAGTATTTTCAAATCAGTCTTGCTAGAATGTGGGTTTTTGGAGAATATATGGGGTTTTTTTGGGAAAAAAAAAAGAGCATTACAAGAAAACAGTGTTCCTATAATTGTTTGGGTTCCCATTCCAAATTTCTATTGAATTTGCATGATTTAACACTTCATGTAAAGTTGTGATTAGGTGCAGATGCATTCTGTTTATGCTTGTTACTTTAACATTTGCAAATATAGACACGAATAAGATATTTTTTAGACACAAATGGCCCTCAGTAGATTGAGGAATAGAAATATTCCAGATTGGTAATTACCAAGAAAGCTTTAAATTGCAGGCATCTCAACTAAGTGTCTTTTCAAGAGCCAACCATCATTATTATAAAGAAATATGGCAACTGAGAGTGCAGGTGCTGATTAAACATTACTTGTAAGAGTGGATCAGTTGCAAATTCTGCAACCCCCACCCTTAAAAGCATAATCCTAGATGAGCCTGCTTAGGCATTATACTTTCCAAGATGTAAAATGTGTGCTCATATTTTTCTTTAAAGCACCTGCTATGCTGAGGCTGCAAAATAAATAATACCTTGTTTAGAAAAATGTCATCTCATTTTCTGTTCCTTTTTGATACTTGAGGATTTAAGGATGAAACTTTGTCAATGCTAGTAAGCAAGGGACAGAATAATCCAGCAGGATGGGAGGAAATATATTTCTATAAAGTTTAAAGAATAATAGATAAATCTTGAGCAAAACCTGCCAATTTCCTTGCATCTCACAAATCGTGCGGGGCCATCAATGAAGTATCCCATCCCAATGGTGTGCTTGGAGTTTCAGGAGAACCAAAACAATTGATCCAGTCAGAAACCTGGTAAAGTTTGGGTTTATATCCTTCCTCTATATTAATAAAAGATTAAGGGAAGGGGGATTTATTTATTTTAATGAAAAGCAATTAAAGTGCTTATGCCTTTTTTAAGTTTCTGTTTTTAAACTTCAGATTTATACTTCCTTAATTACATACCTGACATGATCTGAGTGGCTTGTGGCATGCTTATCTGTAATTTGTCACTCTTTCTAGAAGTCTGTGAGTGTCTCTGTCACGTTGCAACAGGCTCAGCTGCACACAAGAGCAGTAAAAGAGGCTTGGGAAAATCTTCCAGCAGGTTAGCTGCAGCACAAACATACTCTATTCACAAAGGGGCTATGCGGGATGCATTTTTTTGTCAGGGGAGCTCAAAGGCTTCTTCCACAGAATAATCTTTTTCGTAATAGACATGTTACATAGTTCCCCTGTAAGCCAAGACAAGCACAGCAAGCAATATGTCAAGCTGGCTATGTTTTATTAATGCACATCTTCTAGGTTCTGAGCATCCACCGTTATCTAATAGCTATAAAGCAGAGCTGATGCTCCCCTTTGCTGAGATGTTACAAGAAATGCAATCATTTCAGTCTGATGAGGACTGAAGCACTCTTGGCTCAATGGTCTATTTCAGTAACAACCGTATTTAAATGGCTGTTAGGCCAAGCCCAGTTTGCATCTAAATGAAGCTGAGCAGACTCGAGGAGAAAAAGGGCAGCAAGGCTGGGGCTGCACATTGAGAAGGTGCAAGTGAGAGATGGTGCTGGGGGAGGAGGAGTGGGGAATAGCAGCTTTTTTACTGATCCTCTTCCTACGTGCTCTGCTGACGGCTGGTGTCTCCCAGGGTTAGAGGTGTGGACAGGAGAGAAAGGTGCCAAGAAGTTCCCAAATATTGTCTCTGGTGTACTTTTGAAGCTGAATCAGGAAGATTTCTGATTCAGTTGCTCAATGTTAAGATTACAGGACAAGTTGCCTCAAGCAGGAGGGAGGCATTGGAAGACCACACAGGTCCTCAGCTCAAATTTGTCACAAAAATTTTTATTTTGCTTTTCACAGAAACAGATCCATACTCTCACTATTTTGTTGACAAAGTTTTTGGGGCTCTAGACTGGCATTTCCCAGTGAGGCTGGAGAGGGTCGCATATCTCAGGCTGCTATCCTAGCCCCTGGTCTTTGGCTGCCCTGTGCTACACAAGTCTCTCATATTGTTGTAACAAGCACAAAAATGGTATGTGAGGTCTCATTTCCCCCTCCAACAAGAAGGATAAGGACACCAGAAATGAAGCAGGTTTCTTGTTTTCTGGCTAGTCCTACCCCACTGACTGCATTTACTGTCCGTACCAGTGGGGTCAGTAAGCTCCAGCCCTGAGCCAAGACTTCATTGGGGTTAGTGAAGAGCCCCAGGGGAGCTCCAGCCAT
>NW_010288967.1:0-5008 GCF_000700745.2 Antrostomus carolinensis | reverse complement strand
GTCATAGATAAAGCCCTCTCCATTTTAGTTGAATGATTTTAAGCCTTTCTTCCAGAATGAGAAGACCAACTTCAGACTCAGAGGAGTCTACAATAAACAGTTGTTGCATATTTGGAGGAAAGCAAAGTCAGAATTCACTATTACTTCATACACAGTGTATGATAGCAAAAGCTAATGTATTCTTTCTATCCTTAATGTTCAAACTCTTGATTAGGATACCATTTTTTGCATGCTCAAAAATGCAAAATGTCCATAATAATCTACAAAAGATGTCTGCTGTAGCTTGCTAGCTGTGGGCTTCTTGGCATCCCCTATGTCAGTCATTTCTGGATCTATAGGTAGCCCTGTTTAGGGAAATCGTAACAGCTGTATTTTAGAAACCCCCCCCCCCCCCCCAACTTTAACCTCCCTCTATCTCCACCTCCTTTCTGGGAATGTGTACTTTTGGATAGTCTGTGATCTGAGTTCATCCATGCTTTTTCAGGATAAACTCAGATTTCTTCAGCTTTAATAAAGACCTTATGTTCCTAAGCATCTTACAGATAATAGTGCCTAATAGGCACTCGCAAAAAGAAAGAGTATATAATTTTCAAAGATATAATCCTGATTTTTATGCATAAAAATGCTGTTTACTGAATAAACACACATTTTGAAGTGTAGTCTAGGATTTGGAAATGTATTTTTATTTCTATCTAACAGCTTGAGAAAAATGGCTAATCCTGAAGTATACATATTTAGTTCAAAGTTTGCTCAAATTTAGGGTACAATTACTTGTATCTGCAACAAATCTTACAATATTTTTAAAGCATCTTAATACTTTGGAGATGGAACCAGATAAAATAAGTAAAAAAAACTTCCAGTACATTCCACAGCTCAATGCCATTACTCTTTCAGGCTTCATTCAGCCATTTTTTTTTCCATTCTCATAATCTATTTTTTATTTCTGTGAAATTCTTTTTCCTGTCCATTATTCTTTAATATAAACATTGGGGTTTTTTCTGTGATTGTTTCTTCTTTTCTACTTTAATGTTGCCTTTCCATCCCTTCCCATCTTCAGAAGTGCCTTGTAGTCCAGCACATGGTCAACAATTAATATGTCAAGATGTCTGGATGTCTCAGAGGGAAATCCTCTGACTCTGACAGAAGTGTAGGAAAAACGTATCTGTGAAGTAGTGATCTGAAAGATTTAAAAAGACACCAGAAAGCAGGTTTCTCTTCCAGCCATGTAGCTGTGGCCAGTGCATGGTTAACAAACTCATTAACTGAGATCATCTCAGTATCTAAAGGAATGGTTTTATTACTTTATTCTGAAAGGGTTGTCAAGCACTGGAACAGGCTGCCCAGGGAAGTGGTGGAGTCCCCATCCCTGGGGGTATTTAGAAGACGTGTAGATGTGGTGGTTAGGGACATGGTTTACTGGTGGACCTGGCAGTGCTATGTTAATGGTTGGACTCGATGATCTTAAAGGTCTTTTCCAACCAAAATGATTCTATGATTGTACTCCTAACTATTCTTACAAGCTTTTTGGGAGTGCTCACGCTGAGCCCTGATGTTCACCTGAAGCATTTAGCACAGGAGCTGCATCGGGCGAGAACTTCCTCACTGTGCTGCAGAGAGTGCATCTCAGGACAGCACTGCCCAGTTTCACTGGTTTACTGGGGAGCTCTGAAGAGAGCAGCTCCATTCATACCACACATCCTGATTAAAATGTGGTTCTGTTGAAGGTGGAGGCTTGGTGTGCCACATACTTTCACGAAATATGGCATGCAAGCCATGCTCTGCCAAGCAGGCCAGAGGGAAAGTAGGGTGCTGACACTCTGTGTGCCCTGCTCCTGTGGAAAACATCTCACCCAAAATCTATGCCTGGTCCCTGCAAGGCTCATCTGCCTAATTCTAGCTGAAAGAAGAGAAGGGAAACATTTCTTATTCCTTTCCCTTTGCTGCATGGCCAAAAATAGCATCAGATGGGACCCAATGTTGCATGTGTAACTGGATAATTAGAACCAATTTTCTCCCTCTCCTGTTTTTCTCTTGTTTGAAATTAATGCTGCAATGCATGGATAGCTAGTTTGCCCAGCTATGTGGGGCAAAGAATAGCAAACAATATAAGTAACATATGTATTATCCTCTATTTTTAGTACCTTCTGATTAGCTTCTGCATGAAATGAAAATAATAAAATACACACAGCTGGACAACAGTTTTTAAAATTTCTATCAAATAGAGAGTTTGCAGCTCTAAAATGATCCTTTCGTTTCTGACTAGTACTGCCACTGTATTGCAAGAGATACCTAAATCAGGTCAACCGTTTTCTTCCTTGTTAAAAAAAGAAAAAGTTCATTACTTAGAAATTCTATAACATGAATCATGCCAATTGAGCCTTTGGGAAATATCTCCAAACTCACAAGCTGAATCCAAATAAATCCCATTGGAAAAGGCAGATCTTTGTATCTTAATAAGCTCAACTTTTTATGTACGTACGTACACACATACATATTTTTTATCTCTCTGCTTTCTAAAGGATAAAAGCGTCACTGAATGCAGTACCTTGCTAGAGTGCAGATAATTCTAAAACCCCAGCCCTGACTCTCATAGAGAAGGTTTTGGATAGAGAAGTGCCTTAACATTTTCTATTTAAGATCCTTTCCCTCGTTTGTACTCTTAATCTTTATCTTTAATTTGGCCTTGTTTGCTCTGAGTTATATATTCAGACCTGTTATAAGGCATTGCAGCTCTTCTGCAGTCACAGAACTCACACCTGTCTGCACAGGGGCTGAAACCAAAATGTGATTTCTATCAGTTTCCTCACTCTGTAATTAAACACTAACCATCTTGCATGAAAATAACAGAAAAGCTGAGTTGCTGTGAGAGTTCAGTCTGAATCAAGCAAATTTTGAATCAGACTGCAAAGCCTCACAAGCTGCACCTCACCTCTCGTTACAGCTGAGAGCAAAATCTTCACAGAAACAACTGGGATACAATCATCCTAAACACATGCCCAGAGGTGGATTTCAGATGTGCAGTTTTGAACCTAGGAGTTACTCAATATGTCAAATATTCAGTGACCTTCCTAAAAACAAATCTAATCTTTGAAAAACAATCCTCACATTTCCTGAATTTAACACTTAACTTGTGTTCCCTTCTATCTTTCCCTGTCAGGCTTCAGGTCATGAACCCATCCTAGGTTTCAGCTTCCCAGTCCTACCATGCAGTCATGGAAAGGAAAATGTGACCATCACCCCAACCCCCAAAGCCAGCCCTGATCCAAATTTTTCTGTTTAGTTGAAAATTTCTTTTAGTCTGGAGAAGCTTGCAATCTACAGAGAGAGCAGAGCAAATAAATGCAGAGATGGGGACAAGGGAGGCAGGAAATCCAGGTGAGCACCAGAGCAAGATATTTGCCTTTCTGTGCCCACTGTCTTGTCTTTTATTTTAGATTCAGATGGCTGAAAACAATGAAGGTAGAGTGTAGAAAGGGCAAGAGTATGGGCTTCAAGTTTTGTTTGAAGGGGATCCTAAAAGGAGGAGCCCACAGATGGATAATGAGTTACAGAGGGAAAACGATCCAAACCCAGGATCTGGCATAAGCAATGAAATGGCAGTGACATTTGGCAGGGTATAGCAATGAGGAATAAAACTGAAGGCACGCTGGACAGGAACCAGGCTGGGTGAATGCAAAGATGGTGAATGCTGAGGTAAGGACAGGGGCTTGAAAAAGGGTGGGAATAGTCTGAAACAGAGCACAATGTATGGAAGGTTTCCAAAACAGCTTTTGAACAGATTGAAGAGGGAGTGATGGTAGGAAAGTCACTCAAGCTCTCAGTTTCACTGTCTGTAAAATGAGGGTGATAATAGCTGCCTAACTCAGAGGTCCCTGTTGCAAAGCTAAATTCACCCGTGTAAAGAATGCTAATGCGTTCAGTTTGCACTCTGTGAGCCAAATGCAAAACCCGTGCACCTAATTCCATGAAAACCTGGGGGAGTAAACCCACTTCAGTCTGCATTTATAAATGTAAAATGCAATTGCTCTTTGTTATAGGATTGAGTTCATTAATGATTCTTCCCGAGAAACTGTTTTTGTTTTGTTTTGGTTTTTTTTAATACACACACCCCCACATAACAGAGTATAGGTCATGTATAAATTAGAGGTAATAGCCAGTTTCTGGACTAATCTTACATAGTCAGTGAGCTGACTTTAAAAAGATACTGTTAAACTGTCTGCTAAAGGTAAGCCACTAGGTAATAACTCATTTGATTGTTCTTTTCTGTGAGTTGAATGCCCAGGCTTAGCTCTGTAATGAGTGCACATGCACTGGCTCTCAGACGCCTGGTGGCACAGGAGAATATGTCCTCTTGTAAGAGGCAAGGATGGAAAAAATGCTTAGAGGGGGTTTCCACTTTCACTCCAAGTGGCATGCTCTTTAACTCTGTAAGTGGACATTATCTGGAGAAAAAAACTTGGTAAGCACCCAAATGTGACGCCCATTTACAGGAAAGGCCAGAGGGAAGATCCAGGGAACTACAGGCTTGTCAGTTTGACCTCGGTGCCGGGGAAGGTGATGGAGCAGATCACCTTGAATGCTATCACACAGCACACACAGACCAACCAGGTGATCAGGCCCAGTCAACATGGGTTTATGAAAGGCAGGTCCTGCCTGACTAACCTGATCTCCTTCTATGACAAGGTGACCCGCTTAGTGGACGAGAAAAAGGCTGTGGATGTGGTGGCCCTGGACTTCAGTTTTGACACCATTTCTCACAGCATTCTGCTTGATAAACTGGCTGCCAATGGCCTGAACAGGCATCCTCTCTGCTGGGTTAAAAACTGCCTGGATGGCCAGGCCCAAGGAGTGGTGGTAAATGGAGTTAAATCCAGCTGGAGGCCAGTCACAAGTGGTGTTCCCCAGGGCTCAGTGTTGGGGCCAGTCCCATTTAACATCTTTATCAATGATCTGGATGAAGGAATCGAGGGCACTCTTAGTAAATTTGCAGATGACACCAAGCTGGGTG
>NW_010288966.1:22850-35768 GCF_000700745.2 Antrostomus carolinensis | reverse complement strand
GCTAGACTCTTCTCAGTGACAACCAATGATACAACAATGGGCAATGGGTTCAAGCTGGAACACAGGAGGCTCCACTTAAACTTGAGAAGAAACTTCTTTACAGCGAGGGTGACAGAGCACTGGAACAGGCTGCCCCGGAAGGGTGTAGAGTCTCCTTCTCTGGAGACATTCAAAACCCACCTGGACGTGTTCCTGTGTGACCTACTGTAGGTGATCTTGCTCTGGCAGGGAAGTTGGAGTAGAAGATCTTTCGAGGTCCCTTCCAATTCCTAACATTCTGTGATTCTGTGTGATTCTGGTAGAAAATCACTCTCAGATGCAGGATTTTCCTATGATCAATGTATTATTCTAAAAGGATAAACAGATTGGGAAGTCTAATGAAGCCACTGCGGAGGGGTCACTTTACAAACTTAAACACAAATTTTTAATAACCAAAGGTTGGGGTAGTCTTTTTTTTGTTTGTTTTCTTTTGTTTTTGTTTTTTTTTTTTCCCCTGACAAAGTCTGTTACAGAGAAAAATATTTTTTTTTTTTTTTATTGATTCTGTTTTAGTAGAAAGAAATTTTGAAGAGTGAAAGCCGTTCACGTGGAGGAAATCCTATATTAACTTTACAACAGTCAATCAGTTTTATAAGTATTCTAAGTTTGGTTTGCTACAAAGAATTATGTGTAACTAGTTTTATCTTGTTAGTTCTTTTAGAAATTAGAAGTGTATCATATGTGAATTTTCACTTGAATAAAGAGACTCAGAGAATAGACATAGTAGTCTAAACAAGCTTTTATCTTTTAATACATTTAGAAATTTTGTAAAATTTATTTTTCAAATGTATTTCTCAGCCACATTAATAGAATGGTTTCTGCATTAATCAATACTGCATGCAACTGAATGATAATAAAAAATTACAACAGGGTTACTGGGATCTTTATTGTGTGAAATTGTAGTTAAATGCTTATATTTTTAGGAAGAAAAAGGATTTTAACAGTTTTAGCTAAACTAACTCCTGGTGAACAGTTTCTGAGATCCACAGTAAAGAATTGTCTGACTGAGGACAGGAAGAGAATAAATAATGTTATACATATATCAAGGCCAGTGATGTCTTTTCATGGAGGCAGCAGTTTTTGTATTTTAGTCAATATCTAATTTCCTCTGGACTAATCAGATTGATTTTTGGGATGAAATTATTGCAGAAGAAGGAATGCTACTTTGGTAGACTTCACAGAGGGAAAAGGATATTCATGCAGCTTTGGAAATATGTGGGAATAATATCATTGAATGTTTCCATCAGTCTTCCTTATAAAAAAAAGAAAATGAGAGATGCACTAAGAAAATCTGCTAGTGACACAGCAGGAAACAAAAATGCCATACAGGAAGAATTATATTCTTTCAAAGACTTGAATAATAGAAACAGAATTAAGTATATTTGTATAAAGTGCAGTGCTAGGTACTTATGGAGTAATCATAAGCATTAACAGTCCAAAATATTAAAAAATTATGAATCATAAATTAGAAAAAGTCTTCTGAAATTGACTTAAAAAATTAAATTATACATTTAAGAATAATTTTCCTTGTTATTTATTGAGTCTTTCAGCGTTGATTCTTACATTCACATGTAGTTCTACAATCATAATGGGTGAGAAAGTACTTAGGAAGGAAAAATAAATAAGATTGTCCCTATGTGGCAGTTTATAGGGTCCCTAAGGGGAAAAAAAACCAAACAAACTCAGACACCCAAAAAAATTCTGAAAAAGAGGTATTAATTTTTTGACTTGTTGTAGATGAAAAACCATGTCAAAGCAGCAAGTTGTAGAGCTTAGATGAAAGTTTCAGATTGCCGTTTAATTTTTTATTAGAAAACACAAACTTTTTCTTCTTGTTTTTCAGAATTCATTATAGTAGTTGTTTTGATAGGAGAGAGGATATTTTCCCCTCCTGTTGTTTTGTGGGGAATATAAGTTTTAAACACTTTCCTTCCCCTTGATCGTGATGATTTGCACAACCTTATATCTTTATGGAATCTGAGCAAAGACAAAAGATAAAGCCCAGTTTTGAGATTTTTGGTTTGGTTTGGGTTTTTTTGAGGGTTGGGGCAATGCATTCTTTTTTGGGAGGAGTGTGGGGTTCTTTTCTTATTATTATGATTCTTTTGATTTTTAGTTTGTTTCTCCTGTAGTATATATAGAGAAAGTGCCACTTAAATCCCCAGGAACACTAAAAAAGCAAAACTTGAGGAACCCAAATTTACTGAAAAAGTGTTAAAAACTAGTAAAAGGCTGCTGCATATGAATTCATAGCAATACATCCCACTCAAACTCCCAGAATCCAGGAAAAAATATCATCAATAATTTTATTTTTCTCCAGACATTAATTTAGTCTGTGTTGATGTTCACTTGTATGTCTGACTGTGCTTTCTTCTGTTTCCTGATTCTCTGATCACACAGCAGCATTAGAGTATAGTTTACTGTGCTTTCCAGTCAGCCCTGGAAGGCTGACTAGGAGGTTTTTGGTGGAATCATGAGACAGAGAAGAGATTGATGTGACTTTCATGACCTTGGTGGTTTGTTGGTTTGTTTTTTTCCCTTTTGTTTTGTTTTTATTGCTGTCAGGACACAATCATCTCAATCTAAGAGTCAGGGAGTGTTTACAATCCTTTCTACATGTGTAACCAATGTATGTACAGTCACATCTGTCTCCAAATCCTTCACATTTTCTGCAGAACTGACCTTTCTGAGAGGGAAGTTCAGGGCAGAGTGTGGGGGGGAGCAGGAAGGGGATTGCTTCACCCTTGACACCTGCAGCTGTTTGCAGTGTGTATACACAAAGGACTTGAAAAAAATGAACTCTCAATTTGAAGGCACTGCATTTGTACTAAGTGTTTACTCAGCTTCTATATTAGAGGGGCTATTCCTGCAAAACTTCAATTGGTTTTGGGTGTTTTGTTGGGGGTTGTTTTGTTTGTTTATTTGTTTGTTTTTTAATTGGAGATTTTAAGTGTTTTTCTAAGGAAAAACAAATAAGCTCATCATTTTGTATTGATGCAGCTTTCTTTGACTTAGAGAATAAGTTATTTGTCCTAGTGTAAACAAGGATACATAGGTATGCCATGTGTTTATGTAGGTTGTGTTTACATGGCTTCTATACATATTAGAACATGTTATAACTTTCTCCACAAATCACAGAATCATAGAACTTCCTAGGTTTGAAAATACCTTTAAAATCATAAAGTCCAACCATTAACCTAACACTGACAAGTCACTGACTAAACCACTTTTGAAAACCTTCAGGGATGGGGAATCCACCACTGCTCTGGGCAACCCGTTCCAATGTCTGATAAGGCTTTCAGAAAAGAAGTTCTTCCTAATATCCAATCTAAACTTCCCTCCACACAACTTGAGGTTATTTCCTCTTGTCGCATCAGTTGTTACTTGATTGAATAGACTGACCTCCACCCCTCTATACCCTCCTTTCAGGTAGTTGTAGAGAGTGATAAGGTCTCCCCTCAACCTCCTTTACTCCAGACTAAATAAGCTCAGTTCCCTTTGCCCCTCTCATAACACATGTGCTCTAGACCCTTCACCAGCTTTGTTGGCCTTCATTTGCCCTTCCTAAATAGAGGAATTGAAATTTGCCTTGTGGACACAATTACTTCAGACCCTCATAAACTAAAAAAATCTGTCTTTTGATTACTTTGAATTTCAAAGTCTATAGCAAAGATAAACAGTCAGTAGCAAGTTGTAAGAAGAGGATTTTTTTTCAATAAAATATATTTACAGAATTAAATATTTCTGCTCTCCAAAATAGTTATATCAGATATTTCTTAGACATCTCTAGTTCTGTGTTGGACTAGTAAATAAAACTGTAAACCAGTGAAGTGGTATGGAAGCCCATTGTTGACCAGAATTACTATAACATTATACATGTGGCCTTTTAAAGCTTTTGTTACCTTCTATGGGATGATATTATCTAAATAAATTTAATTTGGGACTCCAGTTGATTTCTCACACAGTTAATTTCACAGCAACAAAAGTGGCTTCTTAGAGCTCTGATAGTAAAATTAGGGAAGAAATATTTGAATTTTATTTATTTGTTCAATATTTCTGAGGATATTTTATAGATAGGGAGATTTTTCGTTTTGCACACACATCTTTACTCTCATACACTGATAATATATCAAGCAGATTTTTACAATAATTATCTTCTTAACATTCCTGACACAATACATTTTTTGAGATAATTTTATAATACTGAAACCAAAAAGGCAGTCATAACGATCTAGTTCACAAATTGCTGTGCTAAGAGTTTCCATTTAAGCAAATTGTCAAAGTGTATATAATTTAATAGGTAATTGTCACTGTTATAGCACTAAATTGCTTTGGTTCCAACTATATATAAGTTCAACACACCCATATACTTCCTAGCTTTGTTTGCTCTATTTAGTAAATTGCACTATATGAAAGCTGGTAGTTTTCAAATGTGATCAAACAATAGCAGCTCAACATTTTACTACAGCGAGTTTCCCAAGCAAAGGAGAGCTAAGCAGGTAAACTCATGTAGAAGTTAATTGCTGCCATGATTCACAGGTTAAACACTGATATAGGATAAATGCTTGGAGTCCATGCAAGCTCATTTGATTGAATAATCAGGTCTACAGTTATTTAATACGGACTTACTATAAAGTATCAACCATAAAAGTATTCAACATTTGAGTATTGCAGCTTACGATCATTTTAAGACTGATTTGTTTATTTTTGTAGATAATTTCAGTCATAAAAAGGCTGTTGAGCAGGGATCAAAAACTTAAGTGAATTCTGTCAATTTTTGCATATCACTTGAAATTTGTGTTTCACCTGAAATGAAAATCAGTAAAAAAAAAAAAAGATTTCCAAATGTTGAAATAAACTGTTATTTTCATGCACTTAAAAGACCATGAAAAGTTCCTGAACATTAGATTTGTACTATGAGTTGTAAAAATTCATTTAGTTTTTCATCCCACCAGCATAAAAAGTGTAAAATTAGATGATCCATCCCAAAGTTAGTACCAGGTGACCAATATTCACAGGCCAGAGCATCTGTTGACTGAGTATCACCAGGAGGAATGCAAAACGTTGTTTAAAGTTAGACTGGGCTAGGAATCCAACAAGACTGTCTTGCGGGAGGTGAACCTACTGCAGCCGATATCATCAGGTGTCTCTAAGAAATCATGAGACAAGTTGCAAGAGACATAAAAATGAATCTTTTGTCTCAACCATTCTGTTGTAAAAAGACTAAATGTGATGAGCAACCTTGCTGATAATTAGAGATGAGCTCACATCTTCCAGGTGTCCAATAAGCAAAGCTGTGGGATGACTCTGAAGGACACACTTGGAAATATTCCTTGATCCGTGGAATGCCGAAGACCCTATTCCCTGCCCTACTCCTTGCTGTTAAAGAAGTCCGTGGGGCCCACAAAGTAACTGAATGACTGATGCACGTGCAAGAAGACGGTTACTGCCCCCTGCCTGCTTCTAATGCAAATGAGGGAGACACCTCCCCACCTCTTCAAATGCAAAATAACATTACATAACCTCCAGCTTCCTAGGCTAATTGAAGAAAGTTAGGTGGAGACCCGAGAACTTTTGTCTTTAAAAAGGTGAATTAACAATAGGACCATGTCTGTCCACTACCAAAGGATCCCAGAACTGCTGGATTAAATTTTGCTGAAACCGAGGAGTCATGATTCTCCGGAAACTTTCATAGAATCATAGAATGGTTTGGGTTGGAAGGGACCTTAAAGATCATCTAGTTCCAACCCTTCTTCCATGAGCAGGGACACCCCACACTAGATCAGGTTGCTCAAAGTTTCATCCAATCTGGCCTTAAACACTTCCAGGGAGGGGGCATCCACAGCTTCCTTGGGCAACCTGTTCCAGTGTCTCGCCACCCTCACAGTGAAGAATTTCTTCCTAATATCTAATCTAAACTGACCCTCTTTCAGTTTAGAGCCATTTCCTGCCTCTCTATTTTTTCTCTTTTCCCTTTTTCAATCATCTTTTTTCTTTCCCAGCTTAACTATATTCCTGGCACATAAGGGTAACATCGGAATAAATTTTAGCATTGTTAAGTGATGACTAGTTCTTGGTATTGATATAAGTTTTTAGGATTGCCATAAGTTTTTATTATTGCCAAATAATTGCAAGTTTTGACAGTTATTGTTTAGTTTGCTGCAGGTGATTGACACTGCTAGTGTTTGCTAAGTCAGTACAAGTTGTAGTTGGTCAGTGTCAGTAGTGTGTAAGTTTCCTTTGCCTAGTCATTCCAAGTTATTGGTATTATTGTGAGTTTTTGTTGCCAAGTCATTTATCTTTCATAACACCGCTACATTTTTCACAACACCCTTTAATAAATTATAGTTTAATAGAACCTCTCAAAGTAACTGTTGTCACTACTGTGCAGAGATCCAAAAACAACCTCCCCCTAACCTCGCCAGAGCAGGATGAAACACAGGCAGACAGAAATCACAATCGATTTAAGCTGTTTTTACCAGGCTAGTTCAGGTTAAAATTCCTTATGCTAGGAAGGGGTTTTTTTGTGATTTATCCAGTAGCCAAGTGGTTAGGCTCCTCAGCTAGTACCAAATTTTTCTTTGCCAGAAGTTTTTCAGCCATATGTTTTACTTGTTAAGTGATATGTAGTGTGATTATAATATTGGATATATAATGAGTTTCTCTTTTTATACTCTTCAAACTATTATGTTTTGTATGGCATATTTGAATATTCATTAAGTATGGAATTAGAATCCAAGGGCTTTCCCCAAACAAATGCATATGAAAATACTCCACTTACCAAGAGGAAGGTGTTTTGTTTGTTTGTTTGTTTGTTTTTCCCCATATCCTGTCATGGATAAAAAAGCTTCTGAATTAAGTTCTTCCTTTTCCAGATATACTATGTAGGTCTTCATTTCCTTTGCTTCTGTTAATGGACTTAAGAAAGGAATTTTCCATTTGTGTTGAAAGAAAATGCTCCTCTTGGTCAAAAGTTAATAGTTTTTCTTTTCCAAAAACATTACGAGAGAAATAAAATAACTTACCTTCAGTACTTCTGTTCATCAGTTAAATCACAGTACCACTTACTAAGAAAAATTTTGGATGATGTGAAGGGTCTAGGGCACAAGCTTTATGAGGAGTGCCTGAGGGAACTGGGATTGTTTAGCCTGGAGAAAAGGAGGCTGAGGGGAGATCTCACTCTCTACAACTACCTGAAAGGAGGTCATAGCGAGATGGGCATCGACCTCTTCTGCCATAGCAATAGAACAAGACGAAATGGCCTCAAGTTGTGCCAAGGAATGTTTAAATTAGATATTAGGAAAAATTTCTTCACCAAAAGGGTTGTCAAACACTGGACCAGGCTGCTCAGGGAAGTGGTTGAGTCACCATGCCCAGAGGTATTTAAAATACTTATAGATGAGGTGCTTAGACACATGGTTTAGTGGTGGACTTGGCAGTATTGGGTTTTCCATTGGGCTCTATGATCTTAAAGGTCTTTTTTGACCAAAATGATTCTATGTATGGCTCTAAAGATGAATATACACAGTCAGTGTGATATAAAAAATATGACTGCTCTTGGAACAAGGAGCTATGTGTTCTAGCAATGTCTTGTTTAGAAGAATTTGGAAATATTATACTGATGGAAAAACTAAAATAATTTTCTCTACCAATACCTTAACCTACTCCTAAGAAATTGTAATATTTCTCAAGAAATATTATAAGAATATAGGAGAAAGTTTAATACTCCACTGCAAGCTCATTATTGTATATTCTTAATGCAATAATTCATTTTTTAAAACTTGATATTTAGAAATATACTGAAAATTAATTAAAAAGAAACCCAGCTCTTCCTCAGCTAAAAACCAGGACACAACCCCGTATTTTGGGAAAAGAACTGTGACTTGCTAGAGGACTGACCTGTGCACCAAACACTTTATGGACCCTTTCACTTTTACTGTGACTATTGTCAGGTAAAAGGAACAATGAAAAAATCTGATTTTGTTTCCTTCAACCTCCAATAATGAGGATTGATATTGTTTATAGGGTCTCATGACATAAACTTAGTGACATGTAGATGAGTAGCTGGACTATTTTGTAAGCTTTTTCACTGCTTGTTTTTGTGCTGATGATGTTCTTTGTGTTCAAAATGTCTCAGCCTTGTGGATAAGCTAAATGTTAAGCTTATAGATTTTCCAAGTTAGGAAGCTCATTGCAAGTATATTTTTTTTGGTGTGGAATATTGTATTGTGCTACATATTTTCAGAACTGAGACATAATGCATGTATGAGGATTACTGACATTACCAAAGAGATAAGAAAAAGAAAAGAACAATAACTATCATGTACTCCTGTGAGAGTATTTATAATGTCCATAGTACCAATAGTGTCAGTAGTGTCATATGATAAAGATGGAAGATAGGGAGGAAAAAAAAAAAAAAGAAGTTATATTTGGAACAAAGTGGGCTGGGAGCTGGTGTGAATAAGGGATTAAAGGCTGTTCCAAATAAAAGAATTAGATCCCCTGTCCAAGTCCAGTTAGTTACACTGACTGTACTGCAATGCCAGACTTGTTTTGTTTCTAATGATACATGTGGAGAGTGTTTGGCATTTGGTATTCTTTACTACAATACTAAAAAAATAAATAAAAATTATTCCACTGTGTCAGAGTTTTAAGGGACTTGTGAGAACAGTTTATATCCATTACTCATTGTAAGTCTAGGGTAATACAGACTCAGAAACAATATGATTCAGTGACTAGCTATGCTCAGTAGATATGTAGTTGAATGCAAATTTTGGAATGGCTTTTATTTAGGTTGTATCTTTTTTTTTTTGGATTTCATTTTAAGAGTAAATATTTACTATTCTTATTAAGCTAATGTTACTAAAGTAATTAATTTCTGCTTTTCAACTCTTATTTTGTGAATAAATAGCATCTTAGAGATTGATATGGTGGGACTGTTTAGATAATAAAAAGTGACTAGTTTTAAACTTTAGAACTCAACTTTACTGAATTTGTCATTAGCAATATACCTCATGTTGTTTCTGTCTTTCTTCATGTTTGATGTTTTTATGCTATTTCTTCCCATTTCAAAAGAAAGACCTTAAAATCGGCTTCTGATACTGTTTCTCTTGGTTTGTTTTTGCTGGTATTCCTTCTCATTTATTCTTCAGGACATATATTTGCAGTCCCTTGCATTTCTCTTGTTCTTTGTTTTCGAACTTTCTGTTACTTAGATGCCTATCATGTGCACACCTTTGCCCTTTTAGTGGTCAATTTGCTCACATATGTCTGTAAAATGCTAACTTATGAGTGTCACAGGGCCCTGATTCTTCTACAAAATAATAAGCTGGCAACATATATGGATATAATTAAATCTTTCATAGCTATATATATATTGTTTTATGAGTTCAGAAACTTAGACGTTCATGTTTTATTAACGATTTATCTGCATATTTGATTATATATTGTACTTAAACAGGAGAGATTCCCATGTTAGAAATACTGCCACAATAGGTACAGCTTAATTATTTATATTTACCAAATGTTAGTTATTGGACAGCTAGTGTCATAACCAATATTTGGTGGGTCACTGAGTAAACAGAAATAAGCAATTATCATTTGTTGCAATTAAAAAGTGTAACTATTTGCTGTAGTGGAAATCTGGCTTCTAACAGCATGGAGATGGCTGCATATAAATACTGTTGTATTGGTTTTCTGAATTTTTTTTTAACATAATTGAAGTGTTTTTATCCTCTCACTTTTTATTTGCATTTGCATTTTTTTTATACAAATATGTTTCAGCACGTTTTTTAAACTTATTTGGTGTCCTAACCATTTGAAAAGTTTTCGACTCAGAAAGGACATTTCAGTGAAATATTAAAAACTATTTGTTCATCTTTTTTATGATTTTTATGAAGTCAGTAGAACTTCTCTAGTTTGTAGTTCTAAGTGGTACATCTGCATTTCCAAACTCATGTAATGCATAATGACAATGAATAAATAAATCTGTGGTAAATTCCCCAGCAATATCATAGAGTAGCAAGTCAGAAAAAAAATCTCTATCATTAGCTTGCATGTAAGACTGATAGAAATCTGGAAAAGAAATATGTGCTCCATTTAGTTTGAAGCCATATTAAACAGGGTAAGAATACACTGGTAAGCTTAATTAATGCCCTGTGTCATGAAGTACGACAAACAAATGCAGTATGCAGAACCTATATGACCTTGACAGTCTTCACTCTAGTTAGATGTCTTGAATAATATTTTCTAACAGTCTTGTTAAAAACACAATGAATGCACCTCAGTGGGGTACGCTAGTATTATCTTAATTCATCGCTAAATAAAATTTCAGAGTAATAGAATATTCCAAACAGTTTCCAGGTGGTGGTGTATGTGTGTATTCCTCTGTGTGTGTGTATTTATGCATGTTTAGGTAAAAGAGAATTATTCCAATAAATCTGATTCTGAAAAGTATGGAGCTTCCTTGCATCCCTTATTTCAGTGGGAAAAGAACCTTTTTCACCTGACAGGAGACACTGAGCACCTTGCCAGAATAAGACATCATATGTAACACTGAGGAAAGTAGATTGCATTCTGTAGTGGGGAAATGACTTATTTTGTTTGCTGCATAAATAAAACCTAAAGATTTCTGATAACTGTAGGATAAAAATCTGGGTTAAACATTGGAGGTCTATACTTATTTCCAGATCAGAACCTCTACACAGTTGCCCTTTCTACATTTTTTTCTAATGGAGACAATAGTGCCTGATGCAGTCTTTGCTGTGTTCTCCGGGTTATCCCGCAAGAGCTGAAAGTAGAAGCTTTCAGTTTGATTCCTGCTTAAACTGTGGAGAAACACAGAAGCAATTATTTCATATAGTTGCTGTATGATATTTTTTGTCTTTTAAAAAATTATTTAGGATGTCCAGATACTCATTTTAATTAGAGATCACTCCAAGTCCTGATATAGTATTTAGTATATTATATATTTTGGTAGTTCAAATGGTATAAAATAATTACTATTGTGCCATATTTCATATACCTTTTAGGGCAGCTAAATTAAGATAAAACTCAAGTAAATGAATAAATGACAGATATGCTATCTTTGCGGTTATTTATAAGTATTACTTGCACAGTATGAGTGTGCTAGGAGTGTGTGTCCTGGGTAATTCTCCACAACATGCAATAAATAAATAGAGTAATGCAAGAAATTACTTTCTCTACCATGAAAACTTGGGGAAACTTCATCACAAGTTCAAATTCGAACATTTGGAAGTGATGTTTAAAGTGAGTTTGCTTTGAGTACTGAGACACTGTTCTGACTGAGGAGCTATTAGGACTGAGTTTGACAGAAGTTTGGAAAATATCAAGATGCTTATTAGAATTTATAATGCTTTCTCATTCTAGTTTCCTGCTTTCAAAGCTTCCCCTAAAATTAAGAATCGTAGAATCATTTAAGTTGGAAAACACTCTTAAGATCGTTGAGTCCAACCATTAAGATATCAATGTTGTAAGGTATACATCTGTGTATGTACTTTAAGATCGCAAAAGTATTAGTGAAGATAAGAGGGTAATCCATGTATAGCAGTAACCACTTGCACAGATTTTTGTAAGACTGGATCCTACTATAACCAAATATGCACACAGAAATAAATGCAAAAGAAAAATTAAATTAATTGACATTTTAAACTCCTCTGTGTATTATAACTTCTGTGTAAAAACAACTGAACCTAATCAAGTAGATTCCCAAAGTTCTAAAAACTATGTGGCTCATTGGCATTGGATTCAAGATTTACCTGACAGAAATATTTCAAAGTACAAAAGTTATAAACAAGTATGTTCACCTGGAAAATAGATAAATTTAAAGGAATTTCATTTTTTGCCTCAATTTCAGAATACCAAGTGATTGTATTGAAACAGGATTCTTGTTTTTAATTTTTCCTTTGCGTTTGTAGTAGCAAGAACATACTTGAAAATTTAGTCTAGAGTTCATAGGAAGCTTATATGGACAGGTTTCTGTGTAGCCTAATATAAGCCCCATAATAATTTGTACTGCTTAAATAAGAGATTATTTTGATAATGTTCTGAATCAAAATAAAAATTTACTGGATCACATAACCTGATACAAAATTTGGCTAAGAATTAAAGATCAGAGCCTATGAAAGACATATGGATTCTGAAAGTCCTGCTGTATGACTCTGTATGTATTAGCTTTCTATGGGCAGAATGCACAGTGAGAACAAGAAGCCTGTGCATGTTTTATCTTGAGTGAAAGTCAACCAAATTTTTCACAGCACACAGATGCTTGTGAAAGGAAGCATAGTAATACAAAATCCTTGCTAAAAAATAATCCAAATTAATTTGATTACTTAAACAATTAAAACAATCATTGAATGGAAAGAAAATTACTAGGAGATGCAAAAAAACCCAAAAGTAGTAGTTATTATTCTCTTGCTGTTCCTGGTATTAATTTGGAGTACTGCACTACTTGAAGACAATGCTTTCTTCTGTACACCTTCGTTGTCCCTAACTCCATTTAAACAGATTCTTTGAGCATTTGTTGCCTCCTGTTATGCTTAATTCTGAGAATGCTTTTTCTTATTAATGACTTTTTTGATACATACATAAAATTTGTATTTCACAATGAATAAAAATATAAATGACAGATGACTGTAACATTTTTGCAACTATAATCCTTAGTCTTTTAGAAGGTAAGCATACTGTCTCAGCTATTTGTCTAAACCAGTGGAGGACCAAGAATTCTTCATCCTCAGAATAGTGTCTAAAAATAAAAAAAAAAAGGAGCCTTTCTTTCTTTATTGTTGTGACCTAATCCTTCCTTTGAGTAAATGTCTAACTTTAGATGATAAGCCTACATTTAGATCAGTGAACATGATT
>NW_010288966.1:0-22819 GCF_000700745.2 Antrostomus carolinensis | reverse complement strand
AAGAGAGGAGCTAAATCTTGATTGAAAGATGCAAGGAGTAATTTTTATTGTGAAAGTAATTTGCAATGTGATTTGTTCCAAAGGACAAAATGAAGTAAATGGACCTTCCATACAGTTCCGACAGCCAAACTGATAACTGTATAAAATATACTATAATCCTATGGTTTGATTTTGCTGATGCATCATAAATATCAGCTCTGAGTAAAAATGGATTCTAAGAGGAAAATTTAATAACCTGGTCTGAGAGGAAGAAATGTAATTTTCAACAATTTAAAGATTTCCCTCAAATTTGGGCAAGATGTGGGCAGACATATATAAAAAATTACATGTATTTTAATGTAATAATTTGATGTTTTGGGATACAGGTTTTTTCAGTCTCACTATATATATGTGCTCCTTTTTTACTCTCACATGTTTCACTTCCATTCTGCCATTTTGATTTTTCTTTATAGCTTCTTCTGTACTTTTTTGTCCTTCTCTGTTTCCTACTTCTTTTGCCACAATTATCCTTTCTCCTCGAGTTCTAATGAAGCTTTCTTTCTTCCCTAGCCTTTCTCTTCAATCCAATGCTTCAAATTTTCTCATATATGACTATCTCTTTTCCTTTTAATCTTTTCCTTGAGATAAAGACAACTAAAAGACTAGAATTTGATGACAGACTATTAAGCTTTCTTTTAATGCAAGACTTTGGAAGCATGAACTCTCAACTGAGCTGAATCTCTATAGTTTTGCATTCAGTGGAATTATGGCTTCAGCTTTTTTTAACATCTTTTATCCTTATTTTCCCTTTCAGATTTTTTTTTTCAATTGCTTTTTGCACTACCATGTCATATTTAACATTAAATCAGGGAATTGTTTGAAAACCAGCTTAGGAAACAAAGGAAAACATATTAATTTTTCAGGTGGATCAGGTTACCAATTGACTTTCTTTCTCAGCCATACAGCTACATCTCTTTTTGGAACAACAAAATGAAACGGGGAAAAAGAAACTTTTAAAACTGGCATTTTTACCTAACCTGAAAGAATACTTGCTCAGCTTTTATTAAGTTTTAAATTTCCACACTGCTTTCACTTTTAGAAAATTCTGTGAGATTGAAAGAATAAGCAAGGTATTTTCACACTTAAGTATTTTTTCTTGATAAAATTGAGAATATCTAATTCCCTATTTGACAGTCAGTATATGATATTTAGTGCTTGACAGAATTTTTTTGATAAATTAGTATTATACCCAAATAAGTTGGCATCAAATCTTTATTGTGATTTACCTCTTAAATCATACACTATCATAAACTTCAGAAACTTCAAGTTTATAATTAAAAGAAATAATATCAGAAAAAAAGTTCTGAATGTTTGGAAGGAAAAATAAATAAGTTTCATAATATAATGTCACTCTGTCATATTAATTTCTGACACCTGTTAAAAAAACCCTTGACTTTTAAATAGTAGTATTATGTGTAAAAATATTTTTTTAATATCTGAAAGCTATTTTAAGTTCCTTAAAACTTCAGATTTTAAAGACAACTTTTTAATTGGAGCTTTCCTCAACAATTCTAAGCACAAAGGGTTGACAATAAAGAAATATCCTTTGTAATTCTCAGTCTTTTTGCAGATAAGGAAAATTAATTGAAACTTTTAGCTAGCATTCAGTATCAGGTACTTTAATTTACTGTATTGTACAGTACCTCAGATATTGTTTATAGCAAATACTCTCATTTTCCAGTATTTTGCACACTGGTACATCCCATGGAGTCACCAAATAGTTGAGGTTGGAAGTGAACTCTGGAGATCACTCAGGTGACAGTATCGAAAGCCTTTCTGAAGTTGAGGCTGACAATATCCACTGCTTTCTCCTTGTCTACCAAGACAGACATTTAATCATAAAAGTTTATACATTGGTCAAGCAAGGTTTTCCATTTCATGAGTGCATGCCAGCTACTCTTGATCAACTTCTTGTCTTTCATGTGCCTAGAAATAGTTTCCAGATTTAGCTGCTCCATCACCTTCCCAGGGAATGAGGTGAGGTTGACCAGCCGCCAGTTCCGTGGCTCCTCCTTCTTTCCCTTCTTGAAGATAGGAGTAACCTTTTTTTTCGCTTCATTCCTCAGACACATCTCTCAATTGTTATGATCAATCAAGGATTATGGAGAGTGGCCTTGCAATGACATCAGACAGCATACCTCAACACTTGTGGCTGCAACTCATCAAAGCCCACAGACTTATCTAAGTCCACTTTGCTTGAATATTCCCTACCCTGATCCTTTTCCACCAAGGTTATGCTTTCCTTCCACCAGCTTTTCCCCCAGTATCCAGGGCTTTGGATTCCTGAGGATCAGTCTTGTTAGTAAAGACTAAGGCAAAGAAAACATTCAGTACCTCAGGCTTTTCGATGTCCTGCGTTGCTAGGGCTCTTGCCCCATTCAGCGGCAGGCTCATGTTTTCCTGCTCTACCTATTCCTACTTATGTTCTCGTAGGAGTCCTTTTTGCTTGTTTTGCTGTCCCACTTCAATGTTTTCAATATCAGCTGCAAATTTATGATTCATCTGAAAAAAATCAGACTGTACGATTATAGTAAAGTTCTTGTTCTTTTTAGTATTTGTCACGATTATCTTGAAACTAACAGGAAAAAAAAAAACTTTCTCCTTTTACTTGCTACATAACAACAGAAGATCCTAAATATTTTGATAACTCAATGAGATGAAGCCACAGATAAAGGGGATTTCATTTCAGAGTTCTTCACCTATTTTTCAGCTGAAAAAACAGGCAAGATAGATAGCTCTAGCAGTTCACTAATGTTTGCCATATGCAAACTGATTAGTTTAATATTCAGTCAGTCCTAGAAAATATTGCCACAGTATCTAAGTAATCTGTGAATCACCTGAAGTAATCCCATGACACACTTTTTATTGATTGTGGTGCAAGTATTTTGTGTCTGTACTTTCATATTTCCTCATATCAAAGCCTTAAGAGGTTAGTTTTTAAAAGGCCAAGAGAGTGATTTTCTTGTTATTTCTGAAAAAAAAAAGGTATAACATTTCTTTTCTTGACATTGAGAAAGTCTGTCATGACCTCTCAAAGATGACAGAGAATATTCTAGTAACAAAATTGATCAGTTGCCTTGATACCCTTGGTATCCAGCCCCATGGATCTGTGCCTATCCAGTTTACTCGAGTTATCCCTAAATTCATCTTCCTGTATCATGAACAGTACTGTAATCCTTCAGACTCTGCCGTTAGGCGACATAAACCTGAAACACCTGAGAACAAACATTACCACTAAAAAGAAAAGCAAAGAAACCACTGACTACCTCACCTTTTTCTGGGTCCATTGTTGTTCTCCCACCTTTTTTTTTTACATGAGAATATAATTTTCCTCAGGTTTATTTTTGCTTTGGCTGTAAATGTAGAAGCCATCTTTTAGCCCTTTGGATCTCTTCTTCATTTCCAGATTCAACTGAGCTTTGAATTTATTACGGTTCCTAATGTCTGGATAATGTTTCTGTAGTCTTCTTGTGCTCATTGACAGTTTTCTGCAAAAGTACTGATGTCTGCATTTGCTGTTCACTTAATCATTAATGAACATTGGCAGATCTTTTCTTCTTTGAATGCCATTTCCTTACT
This sequence comes from Antrostomus carolinensis, assembly GCF_000700745.2. Classification (NCBI taxonomy): domain Eukaryota; kingdom Metazoa; phylum Chordata; class Aves; order Caprimulgiformes; family Caprimulgidae; genus Antrostomus; species Antrostomus carolinensis. The sequence goes on along the minus strand of NW_010288966.1, from coordinate 19,201 downwards.
TAGGTTCTAAAGACAAATGTAATATGCAAAGTGTCTTAAGCCCATGCAGTGTTTACAGTTTTAAACAACAAAAAAAGTAGTATCCTTTTGTGTTTTGTATTGTGTGGGGTTTTTTTTCTGGCCCAAATATTGGTTTCCTACAGGCTCAATAACGAACTGAAAATAAGATTTAATCGACAGCAACATTGTTTAATGTTCCTCTATGAAAGCTTGTTTGATTTTTGCATTCTTATCCACTTGACAAACAAATGAAATAAGGAATATTTCTTAAAATAGAGGATGAGTAATAATTTTCAGGGCTGACTCAAACAAATTGAGAATTGATTGCTTATAATAAACAATAGGTATGCTTCCTGCCAACCAAACTTATTTAAAATCCTTCTAGACAATTATGCTTGTCTTCCTCTAGCTCTGTATGTATCTGATTCACCTGGGCACAACTGTTCTCTTTCTCACATCCATTAGTTTTGGCTGTATTTTCTGTTTGTTCCTTAGCTCCTACCATTCTTCTCACCCTTTCACTTACAGGTACAAATCTACAGTCTTGCACATACCTGTAGTATTGTTCCCTATCTCACACCAGATGAACAGACTGTAAAAAAAGAAGAATCAGCCTTACACAGGAAGAATCACTGTTGTCTGTCACAAACACAGGAGAGGAGCCAAGAGTTTGGATCAGGAATTGCTACTTGCATCATCTTTCCTTCCCTCATTGCAGTGACAATAAGACTAATAGTATTGAGAAAATCTATTTTCCCAAGGTGGCAATCAAAGAATTTGACATCACAAAGAGAATGTAGTGATCCACAGAAAAGAGAAATCATGGCAGTTCCCTATTTGAAGATATCTGATGTTGTCCATGCCATGATAATTATTTATTTTAAAGACAGCAATTTAGATAATCCATACAGAGGACCTTGCCTTCCTTTGAAATTGTAATTAAGTTTTATGGGGAGGCAGTTAAGGAGATTCCTTCTAAGATAATTTGAGTATATTTAGAGAAAACTCCAGCCTCAGATTCTGGAGCTTCAAAGTGACAGAGCTGCTTTTTGAAATAGCGTTGTAATAGCTGGTTATACTAGCACAATTAAAGTGTATTATTCTTGCAAATAAATATGTGCAAACACAGTTTTAAAGGTCATATATGGAATTGAGTTCTGAATGCATTTATGTATTCATTTTAAAGCAAACACATTGACCTCAAACCTCAGCTATGTATTTACCTTCAGGATGAAGTGTTTCATAAAATAAACATTTTTTATATGCCTTATATATCAGATATTAATTCAGATGTGTCTTGTGCAGTAATTTGCAAGTGCAATCAGTAGTCCCTTCAATCCAAGAGCTCAGCTTGAGTTATAATCTTTTCTCCTCCTAACTGTGTACACTGATCTTATGCTCATGTCCATGTTGAAACTCTTAACAAATTATAACTGTAATAAAAATTGTGGCCTACTATCGTCTGCTTCAGGTCACTCTTTAGTATACCTAAGTCACTTATCTGGATTTAATATATACTTTACCTAAGCATGCCAGACTGTAATTCTACTTTTTAACACTTAAGATTTTTCAAGACTAAATTTAGTCAACTTGTTTAAAAGTCTGCCTTAATTTGGGTTATTCCTTTCCACTCTTGATATTCCTTTTCCCCGCTGCATGAAAACAAGTATAATAGATTAAGGCAAGATCTGCTGATTCAAGGATTCAATCTTACAAGGAGAGGGAACTGTGAAGCTTTGGTGTAAAAAGAAAAGGGAAATGGAAGTTTCCTCTCAGAGATCTCTGATATGCAATTACAATACAAGAGGATGGCAAAGATACTCTACAGGAGAGCAGGAATCTGAGAGAACCTCAAAGCAGCTTCTTTTCAGATTATCCTTCAAAGTCATTTGGCTAGACTAGAGCTTCACTATTAGATATGCAATCCTCTACAAAGAGGGAAGAGCTGGTTTCCCATTATAGACAATATTTTCCTGTCACTACAACTGGCTATTCATGTCAGTGGCAATGGACTGAGCCTGTGTGTAAGGTTTACTTCGAAGTATTCTTAGTTTTACTCCATTTCTTTTTTTTTTTTCTTTAATCATCTGAGCAAGCTGAGTCAAAAATATATGTATTAGTTAGCTGATGAACAGGAATCTACTGAATATATTTGTTACTATTGTCATTTCTTTGTTTAACATGTGCTTGGACAAATGTGGAAAATCCTTAAAAAAAAAAAAATGGAGTAGTTATAATGCATGTTTGTATGTGTGTATGTGTGCAGTTATATATGAATACTTTATTATGTATGCCTTTGATTTATTATGAAAAAAATGCTTAACTAGTTAAACTAGTCATATACAGTATAAATTAAACTCCATAAATATAAAATTACCTACAAGTAATTACCTAATAGTAAACATTAGGAGCCTGATTTTGATTCCTTAAATCTCAAAACCTCAGAAGCTTTCAATGTTCAGGAAAATCAATCAGAGCTTAACATTAAATCAGCTAATTCAGGAAGGTCATATCTTCATGTTGTACAAAACTATTCATTTGCTAGGGAAGTATATAAGAATTATGTCTTTTTTAGTCATTATTGTATATTATGGAAAAATAAAGGAGTAATAAATTGAAAGGCAACTTTTCCATTACCTATTGTAAAGGTTAAAACTGGTACATTTTCCTCAGCAAGTTATTTATTTATTTATTTCTGCTACACAGAATTGATGTTTCTTTGAAAAGTTTTGGGTTTTTATTCCTTTTTTGGAAGCACCTGAGAAGTCTATATTATGTGAATTGTTATTTCAGAAAGACTGAAAATACTATTGCTATTTTTTAATATAAACCTTCATTAAAAAACCCTAACCAACCAAACAAAAAAAAAAATCCAACAACATAAAACTAGAAAATATTATTTTACAAAAATAACTTTTTCTGAACCTGGAAATTCTATTTAAGAAAGATGGATGGGAACAACATTGAGTAATACTCTTCTCAACATATAAAGGAACATTTTTCAAAAATTGTGGCTGTCTAACACTGCTCGCTGTTAAAATTGTCTACTGTAGATGACAGCATACAGACTATAACTATGGGAAAATAATTTCTATCACTTTACTAACTTTGATTTTTAACAAAAGCTTCAGGAATGTAAAAAGCTCCTTAGCTCAGTAAAATATTTATACTAGGAGTCCTAAATGAACAATTAGCTTATTCAACAAAAATGAGTTAAACAGCAAGAAAATGCATTATGTTTTTATGCACTTTAGGATTTCTAAGGTTCTCTGTTTACTTTTCTGAGCTTTGAGGATTGAATTGACACTGTCCCACATGACATCCTTGTCTCTAAATTGGAAACATGTGGGTTTGATGGATGGACCACTCGGTGGATAAGGAACTGACTGGATGGTCGAACTCAAAGAGTTATGGTTAACAGCTCAATGTCTGAGTGGAAACCGGTGATGAGTGGTGTCCCTCAAGGGTCAGTACTGGGTTCAGTGCTCTTTAACATCTTTGTCAGAGACATGGACAGTGGGATTGAGTGCACTCTGAGGAATTTTGCCGATGACACCAAGCTGTGTGGTGCAGTTGACAAGCTGGAGTGAAATGATGCCATCCAGAGGGACCTTGACAGGCTTGAGAGGTGGGCCTGTGCTAACCTCATGAAGTTCAACAAGGACAAATGCAAGGCCCTGCACCTGGGTTGGGGCAATCCTAAACACAAATACAGGCTGGGCAATGAGTGGCTTGAGACCAGCTCTGAAGAGAAGGACTTGGGAGTGGTGGTGAATGAGAAGCTGAACATGAGCCGGCAATGTGCGCTTGCAGCTCAGAAGGCCAACTGTATCCTGGGCTGCCTCAAGAGAAGCGTGGCCAGCAGGTTGAGGGAGGTGATTCTCCTCCTCTACTCCACTCTCTTAAGGCCCCACCTGAAGTACTGCGTCCAGTTCTGGAGCCCCCAGCACAAGAAAGACATGGACCTGTTAGAAAGAGTCAGAGGAGGGCCACGAGGATGATCAGAGCGCTGGAGCTCCTCTCCTATGAGGACAGGCTGAGAGAGTTGGGGCTGTTCAGCCTGGAAAAGAGAAGGCTCTGGGGATATCTTATAGTGGCCTTCCAATAACTGAAGGGGGCCTAAAAGAAAGCTGGGGAGGGACTTTTCATAAGGGCAGTTAATGATAGAACAGCAGGTAATGGCTTAAATTGAAAGAGGATAGGTTTGGATTGGATGTTGGGAAGAAATTCTTTTCTGTGAGGGTGCTCAGACACTGGAACAGGTTTCCCAGAGAAGCTGTGGTTACCCCCTCCCTGGATGTTTTGAAGGCCAGGTTGGATAAGACTTTGAGCAACCTGATCTAGTCGTAGGTGTCCCTGCTCATGGAAGGGGGGTTGGAACTAGATGATCTTTAAGGTCCCTTCCAACCCAAACCATTCTATGATTCTATGAATTTTTGTAGTAGTAAATGTTATCAGAAATAATGAGTCTATAGGGATCTTTATTATAAATAACCTGATTCTTTAATTTCTTCTATTTGCTGAGTATGCTGGGATGCCCAACTGTGTGAAATCAAGTCATAGAATATCTGTTTACTGTCATGTTTTCCCAGAAGAAAATAACCTAAAAACAAATTGGCTGGTCACTTCTAATAACTTTTGAAGAAAAAATGTTTCAGTGTAAGCCAAAAAATGGCAATAAAATTTTTCAATTTCAAAACTTTCTACCAAAAGATGTGTAATATTTCCTCCTTGTGAAGATGTAATTTAATTGGCAGGGAAGAAGAGACAGTGTGCAAAAGAAAACCCTAACCCATGTAGGGACAAGACTATAGAATAAATATCTGCTTTTGGTACTTCCATTTAACCTCAAGCTAACTGTTTTCATACTTTTCATCAGCAGCCATTTTATTTCCTATTTATTAAGGCAAGAACTTGCCGCAAGCTCAAGAAAATTTGGTTGAAGCAGTAGCACAAGACTAGAACTCAAGTGATTGGACTCCTGTTTTAAAATATATCCATGATATACCCTTTTGGGTCCAATCACCGACAGGATGTACACATGTAGACTCAGTAAAAACATCTCTGTTGATTTTGTTAGCTTGCAAACAGTCTTCATGAGAACATGCTGATTTGTTAAAGAAGAAGTCTATTCTATTGCATATTATTCTAGTCTTTCTATATCCCTGTTGATAGTAAGTTGGAAAATAATTGATCATTATATTAAATCTTCGGCATCTTACCATTTATTACTAAGTTTAGGGTTTTAATGTAAAAATGTACCCTTTCATTATGTTCTAATGCATAGGGAATAAAAGAGCCAGTAAAGATATTTGTGCTATATCTGTGATGGTATAAGAAATAAGTGTATGTAGATATATTTCACTGTTAAGAAATTATTCCAGTATTTACTAAGTATCTTAATAAAATCAATCATTAAAAATCCAAGAGAATAAACAGAGAGGGCATTTTTCTAATTTCATAACGATGAATATGAAGCACTTGTTAGGAGCAGCTTTTGTTGTTTAGGTATTTCTTCCATCCTTCTGCGACCTAAATTTCCTTTCACTGGGCACAGTTTAATTTATAACTGTAAAATGTGTTCATATCCAAACTGCTGTTGGTCTGTAAACTTCTTTGCATATGGATGTGTTAATTGTGTGTGTTTTTATAGAATGTTATTCTTATAGTACACAGGGCTAATAAAAAAAAAATGGTTTAAAATTTAAAAGCATACTTACAGAATGTATTCCACTCACAAATACAAATTAATTCAGATGCTGTGCATGCTATAATCTGCACTGTCATTCAGGATTATAGGGGCCAATAGACCAACTATGTCCTGAGGGTGTGAACTGGGACAGATCAATCAATATACAGAGCTTTGACAAAGGTTGAACAGCTGGTGCTGAAATTCTTTGTTGAAATGACCAGCCCACCAGAGATTATAGATTGAAACAAAGATTGATGGTTAAACCTTGCAAGTAAAATCCTCTTCAAATGTGTTCTGAATGATTATAAAGCTAATTTAAAGGCATCACTCCACATCACATTCTTAGAGCAAAATAGTCATTAAACATCTGGTGTTAAACGATTTCTCTCTGAAACCAGTTGTTACTAGCAAATACATTAGAATTTTCATTTGTAGATTATTTTTTAAAGGTCTCTGTTGATCAGTGTCTTTTTGTTTAAACATTCACTAGGGTAAACTTAGATTATCAGTAATTGCATTCACATACTTAGTACAACAGGGATGAAGTTTTTTTGCACTTTGGGCACTCGGCAAAAGCTATCTGCTAGCTCAGCAAGTTTCTCAAGGATTCCTGAGAAAAGTTTGATTATATAATAAAGAAAGTTCTTTTATAGAAGAAGATGTGATTTTCATTTCAGTTGAACTTGATTTACAGCTGAAATGGGATTTGAAAAGACACAGAAATATCAGGAGAGCCGTCCTGAGAGAGTGGAGGTAGTAAATGAACATGGGACAAGAAAATTTCACTAAAGTAGAAAAATGAGATTATCTGAAGCAATGGGGTAGTGCACAAGGCTGTGAGATTTTTTTAGGGAATAAGGAAATGTAATAGTTTCACTGGGTTAGCCCTTGGCTAGCAGCCAACACAAACGTGCACCCACTTCCCCTCCACCCTTAGGGGATAGGATTGGGGGCAAGGATAAGAAGGCTTGTAGATTGAGATAAGAACAGTTTAATAATAGAAATTAACAGTTTAATAAAAGAAAACAAAAAAAAATAAAATAGTAGTGATAATGAGAACAGTAATAAAATATACAAATGAGTGATACACAGTGCAACTGCTCACCACCTACTGACCAAACCCGGCCTGTTCCCAGATAATGATCCTGGAGGAGCAACAATCCTGAACCAAAACCGCAGTCCCAGAAGAGCAAGAGCCTGAGTGAAAGCCAGAGAGAATCCCCCCGGCTTTCCAGTCAGCCCCGGGTAATATACTAAACATGACATGATATGATACGGAATATTTTATTGGCACACCCAAATGCCAGTTTTGGGTTTTACCATCCACTACACTTCTCCCTCCCAGTCCTAATGCAGCTGTGAACCAGCCAAACGTGGTGGCCTTGAGCTCCAGCAGCAACTAATAACATTAGTACTTTTATCGATGTTCTTCTCATACTAAGTCTTACACTGAAACTAAAACACAGCTATTCTAACTACTAAGGAGAAAATTTACTCTATCCTAGCAAAACCAGGACAAGAAAGAAGACAATTTTGGAGGAAAAAGTAACAAGTAGAGATAAGGAAGATAAATGCACTATATGGTAAGGCAGGAAAAGCCAGGAATAAAGTCCCCAAAGAATATGCAAAATTTTAAGCAACATAAGGAAGGACTCTTGTCCTCCTGGATCAGCAGTCCTGTGAGGTACTAGACATGCAAGTACCTCTACATAGACGAAAATACAGATTCCTGTAGTCAGTGTGTGTGTGTGCTTGGTTGTGTCTGTAAGCAAAATGATCTCAAATTCCATCAATTATTAATAGAGTATTGCATCATCTCTTTGACATAAGCAGGAAGTTGCATTTATCAGCTTGCTTATAATCTCTTTCTCTTTTTCTATTATTTTTTTTTCTAAGTTCATGAGTATGAGTGTGGAAGGAGTATTTGCTTTTTTATAGATAGTCGGTCTAGGTGGACATATTCCTCCTCATAGTCAAAAGGAAGCTGAGGGAATTAAAAAAGAAACCTAGAAAGAAGATTGAAGATTAGAGATAATTGGAAATTTCCCAGTGAGACTAGTAGCTATTTGTAATGTTCGATTGTAAAATCTTAAATCTTTGTAAAGCAGGGCTGATGGCAGCAATACTTTGTTCTGGGTAAAACTTAAAAAAAAAAATTAAAAAATTCCACAGAATATTTTAGAATTCATTATTTCACTCAAATTGGAATTCTGTCAATAACAGAATTTTCTGCAAGAAAACATGAAGAAGTCTGAGTTGTAACTAGGCCTACCCAAAACTGTGGAAGGTAGGATATAGAACCTGAATGTTTATTTTCCATGGTCTTTTTAAGTGAGAGAGTAAGACAGGTTTTTACAGAATGGGCTTTAAAGCTTCAAAGTGTTAAATAAAGTGATTTGTTGTTGCTTAAAAAATCATGGAAGGAAAAACACCCCACAACATATCTAAAAGGTGACAAGGCAGGGAAGGTGAAAAGAGATCCTTGAAAGTTTGTGTTTAAAGGATATGATGTCTTTGTGAGTAGACTAATGATTCTGCTTTTATTTCAAGATTTTGGTAAATGGATTCCATATAAATCTCTGGCCTACTATTGAATCTCAATAATTTTTAAGGTATCTAGATAGGTTTCTTTAGTTCATTATTGTCAGTTCTTGTAGCCTGCATCATATATTTTAAACTTTCATCATATATTCCTTTATTGGTACAAGTGGCTTCTCTGAGTCTGTTTCAGAACCTGAAGACTTGAAAAGATCTTTTCTTGTAGTTCTTTTGGAAGTTATTCTTCCTAAATAGAATTAGCCCAGTTCCCTTATTCTTGCTTCAGAATATAAGTTCTCAGCTTTCAGGACATTTTGCACTCCCCACTATACATTAAATTCTTTAAAGTAGTTACATCTGATAAAAGATAAATTGAACATTACAAACTCTACCTTTAAAAATAAGCTATATTTATAGTGGGCAAAAAAAGCTTTGACTTCAAACCCACACTGATGACATTGTCATTGAGGGAAATTCAGTATTTCTTATATCAGAGAGCATCTGCATCACTGCTGTGAAATGAATGTACAGACAAGCAGTGATTGCCACCAAAAGTATAACTAAAATCACAAAATCATTTCTCACAGGCAGACTGCTTGCTGCAATCATTAGCTACAAACTTACACACAAATAGCTTGAGAGTTATCTGGAGAGACAAAGAATTTGTAATATTCTTGAGCATTCAAGCAGCCTTATTAAGAAACAGTTTTGCTCTTTTTCTCCAAACAGAAGTAACAGGGATCCATTTACACACTTACTCCTCCTCTGTAGTAAATTTCCTGTGGAATCAGATCATATCAAAACAAAAAAATAGATTGCTTAATCTGAGTTACTACCGCAAAAAAATACCTTATGAATGAACCATCAAACCCCATGTATGTTATATGAGATTATCCTCAACTCAATGTACTGTATTCAACACAAAAAAGGACTCATAGAAATGAGGGTGAAACCAAGCAGATAAGCACCTAAAAAAATTGTTACAGAGAAAAGGATTATCCATTTTATTTCAAAATAGATATGTAATATGCAGTTGTATCTTTCTGTGTCATTTCAAGAATAAAACAATTCAAATTTATTATATCAGTAATTATAGTTCCTTTAGATGCATATTTTTCTTTCCTTTCTCACCCTACACAGGATAAGAGCTCAAACAAAGAGGACTTTAGAGTGCTGGTGCTCAGCATTCCCCAAAGATCAATTTGTGTGAGTGTTAGACAGTGATGAAGGATACTGCAAGGATGAGACTGTGTTTAGGCATATACTTAAGACAATTCTTCAATTTGGTGGTTAACTGCACCACCAGACACAGCCTTTAAATATAATCCTCTGTACTGTCCAAGAAAGGGGGATCTGCTGTCTATGAAGTCTTATGAGACACCTGTGGCTATTGATGTGTGTTTCAAAAACAAGACTAATTTCTGCTTAACAGAGCCACAGAAACTCAATTTTATTAATCAAATCAGACTCTACTGCAAAAAATACCAGCAAAGACATATGCTTACAAGTTTGACTTTGGACCGAAACATCAAATTATCAGAATGAAAGATGAAAAATCTAGCTTTTCATCCATCTCTGTAGCAAAATTAACACCACCTTCAACAAAATGCAGCATAAAATTTTTGAAATTGAAAAATATCTCTAAAGAAATGTCCAGACTTCCAGCAGATAAAATGAGTCTGACATTTGATACTGAAGTTTAATGTGTACTTCTGTCCAAAAAGACCTTTATGCATAAAAAAAAAATTAAGAATTATGGTGTTTAGAAAGTAAGCTTATAACATGCTTTAGAATTAAAATTTCTGAAGTATTTTAAAGTATGCTGTGCTGAAACTGACAAAATTAGAGCTGATTATTAATGATTAGTTTTCAAGTATTCTCAAACCTGCAACTTCTCCTGACCTTATGGCTTTGTTAAAATACTCCTCTTCTTGGAAGCAGCTTAACAACAATGATGTTGCTTTATAATGCTACAAAGACAAAGCCAGCCAGATAAAAAAAAAAAATAAAAATCTGAATTATTTCCCTCACTTTATTAAATATTATAAAATTATATTATAGTATCTGAATGAAACTTTAGTTTAACTAAAGCCATACATAAAACAAATGAAAAGATAAAATACATGGAAAAGAAAGAGATATGCTGCTCTAATTTCCACCAATGCAATTGTTAATTCTCTAGAAGGGTACTTCATCAGTTTGTTTTCGAAAAATAAATTCCCTTTTCTCTACAGAATATCTAATTAAATACTAGTTTCACCACTCTTTACTACAAACATAACTAATAATGTGAAGATTTACATTAAATATATATCCACACACATTTTACACATGCACACACACGTACATTCTATATACTTTGACTTATCATTTCTAGAGAAGAAGCAGAGGAATAATTTGTTATACCCAAAAAGGATGTACCCTTTAACTTGAACAAGTGTACCTTTATGCCAATGAACCAACCATTTCTGTTGATGAATACAACAGACAAGGACAGACACATCTTTTACTGATGACAATATCCGGCAGTACTCTTGCCTCACTTGATCATTTTAGCTTTACCTGCACTCATCTTGAAGAAATCTGCTTACAGAACAGTTGTATAGTACTCAGAAATCCAGCCTGCCAAGCTAATCAGTGAATTGATGTGGATTTCAGGTATTCCAAATACAGACTGTCTAAGTCCCTTTCCAAACTACCTTCTCTAGTGATTTTGTTATGTTATTCCAAAGGCAAGTGTACTGGGTCTGGCTGGGATGGAGTGAGGTTTTTCAAAGCAGCCCATATGGTGCTGTGAATTGGATTTGTGAGTAAATCATAGTTAAAACATACCAGTGTTCTGGCTATTGCTGAGCAGTGCTTGCACAGCATTGAGGCTTTTTCTTTTTTCCAGTCTGAATCCCCAGTGAGCAGGCTAGGAGTATGCAAAAAGCTGAGAGGACACAGCCAGGACAGCTGACCTGAACTGACCAAAAGGTTATTCCATGTTATATTATATGGTCCTCAAAATAAAAACCCATGAAAAGGACAGGGAAGCAAGGATGTTCGTGGTAATGGTGTTTACCTTCCCAGGTGACCATTGTGTATGCTGAAGTCCTGCTTTCTAGGAAGTACTTGGTTGTCTGCTTGGCACATGCAACTTTGCTTTGCTTATTAAACTGGGGTTTTCTTCCCTTGACCAAGGAATTTTCTTGCTTTTACTCTTCTGATTCTCTCCCCTACCCCGCTGAGAGGGGACTGAGTGAGCAGCTGGGTGGGTGTGCAATTGCACCCACCACAGCAAAGCAGGTTAGATATATGGAAATAGGATCGCTATGCTTGCTGGTGACCCTCTACATTTCTGGAACGTGCTTTCCTGAGAATGCTCTAAAACACAAGGCATATTCCCAAATAATTTTCCTTGGGCATAGGATCTGCTCTACCCTAAACACCAACTTTAGTAATCTTCTGTGATTCAACACTGTATGGTCCCTAGTTTTGGGACTCTACTTAAAATGAAAAGATAGGCTTGGAATGACATGTTATGTATCTAAAATAAAACTGGATATATTTACTTTCTCTGAATCCTTTTTATGTCATATACAGTCTAATTAAACATTCTTCATGCAAGCATTTTAAAAATTATTTACAATTTCACCTGGCAAGTTCTGTTGTGATTCATCCGTAATGTTAAATTACTTTTCAGTCCTCTTGTTGTTAATAAAGTGATAATAATAAGAATAATACAAAAAATAATATTCAGGGGAGTATATAGAATTTTTATCCATAGATCTCTCTGCACTTTGCAAGTGTGATAAGAAGCTAATAATTGTGTTGTACCTCAATATCCCCTTTGTAAAGTGGAAAGTATTTAATCTTCATCCTTCACATTCTCTCTCCAGCTTATTATTTCTGCTCTGTGGGGTTCTATAATATGTTAAATAGTGTTGATGTAATGAGACACACTCATACTGTGCTCGTGATTATATCAGTAGGGCACAGTATCCCTCTTTGTAGCAAGAGTCAAATCATACCATTACTGAAGCACCTTATTTAGTTTCCTATGCTTTGTTATTCTACATGTGATTCACATAGAACAGCTAAATATCTTTTATATACTAGGACCATAAGTATAACTTTAGTGTTAAAATATAATAATTAATTAAATCTACTCAGAAATTACTTTTATTCATTCATATCAAATCCTATTTTTACAAATTATACTTGTTCACACTTCAAATACACTCTGTGGGGCTCACAATCCAAGGTTGAATACAGGATTATATAATTTTTTTTTCAGACTGGAAGTTTACATTTAAGGAAGAAACGGTAGTAGGTGAATCACTTTTAACTGTTATGGTGTAAAAGAAATTGAAATAAAATGTACATCTTCAGACTCTGACATATATTTTAAGTAGATTTGTTTTGCATTTGTACAATACTTTGTGAAATAGGAACTATAAATAGGACTTTTAGACACTTGGGCTTAACACTCAATAATACATACATATTTATATATGTATAAATGGGTATATGTATTTATATGCACATATATACCTCATTTATGTATACATATACATGCATGCATATATGTAATTATATTCATCATTATTTACAGTTCATTTTCTGAGCTATGTGTGGTTTTGTTTCAAATCCAAGAAAAATCTTATGCACGTGTTTAGCTCTATTGCAAGTTAAGAAAATGTTTAAATATATGCTTAGCTTTGAGGAAGTTATGGACACACTGACTTGAAATAAATCTTTTTGTTAATTTGGAAAGAAAGAAAGAAAGAAAGAAAAAAAATGGGTGTTTATCAGAATGAAATCAGTAATTTAATTGGAGAGACAGTGCAAAGTTCACCAATTAACCATAATTTTTTTTTTTTTTTGCTTAGAAAATAATTACTATTTTTTCTATTCATAAAAGCATGACATGAATATATACCAAGATCCTATACCTTATGGTTACAGATAGAAGAAGTCTCAACTACAGCTTTTTTCACCCTTCAGCTTTAATCCTGATATCTAGTATATGTTATTGTGGTGGGTTGACCCTGGCTGGATGTCAGATGCCCACCAAAGCCCACTCTATCTCCCCTTCCTCATCTGGACAGGGGAGAGAAAATATAACAAAAGACTTATGGGTTGAAATAAGGATGGAGAAAGATCATTCACCAATTAGCAGCGTTAGCAAAACAGATTTGACTTGGGGAAAATTAATTTAGTTTATTACCAATAAAAATCATAGCAGTATAATGAGAAATACAACCAAATCTTAAAGCATTTTCTCCCCAACCCTGTCACAGATGCACCAACACCTGGTCTGACTCCAGTTAGTGACCCTGAATTCACTTTCTTGCTCTCTCCTGTTGCGAAACACGCTGACCTAAGCATAGTCCCACAAGTCCCTCTCAAATATCCATAATGTTTGTGATCATTTTGTTTCCCTCTTCATATCAGTTACAAATTCCAGAGTGGAGTAGAGGGGCAGAATCACCTCCCTCGACCTGCTGGCCACACTTCTCTTGATGCAGCCCAGGATACGGTTGGCCTTCTGGGCTGCAAGTGCACGTTGCTGGCTCATGTTGATCTTCTCGTCCCCCACCACTCCCAAGTCCTCCTCTGCGGAGCTGGTCTCAATCCACTCATTGCCCAGCCTGTATTTATGTTTAGGATTGCCCCGACCCAGGTGCAGGACTTTGCATTTGGCCTTGTTGAACTTCATGAGGTTACATTAACTTCATGAGCATACATTGTTCTTTTATCTGTTTTCAGAACAATGTATGCTGTAGCTGTCATGAGAATTTAACAAACTCTAAAACATAATTTACATTTTAAATATTCTTTTAATGCCAGTATCCTCTTTTTCCATTCTACACTTTAATCTACTGATTTTCCACAAATAAATCTAGGTTTAACGTGAGTGTATTTATATTCTACTTTCATTGCCTTCTTCAATAATTCACTTCATATATTTATTTTTCTCTATGTGAAGTACAAAGTAATTTAATCTTGATTTCTGATTTTACTGTTGGCTCTCCTTGTTTTAGAATCTCCTACCACATTTCCTTTTAATAAGTACTGTAGTTTGGTGACTGATCAAATCAGAGATATACTCATTTACACTTCTGTACTTGCATTGCTCTCAGTAGAACTTCACTGACATGACACTGAAGTAACAGAGATGAGACTTATGCCCTGGATTTTTAAATAAACTTTATTGAATGAACCTTATTCCAGATGTTTTGACAAAGTCATCAGTTTATTTGTTGTATATTTTCCAATACTTGGGCTCACTTGCTTAAATAATCTTTCTGCACAGCAATCAGAATTATATTTTTTCATACAAAATGAAAGTGGCATTACCTAATTTCCTAACAAACTTTTCAAACTGAATCATTTTTAATGTTTAATAGAACTGTGAGCTCTGAGTTCACAAATTACACCTTCAGTGGTTTCCTAGGATACCAACACACAAGCACAAACAGAAAACAGCACAGAAAAACAAGCTAGAAAGCCTACAACACTTCCTTTTTTTTTTAATCCTTTCAAACTCTGCATTATTAAAAACACGTCAATGTTAAGAGCATGATAGACCTTAAAAAAACCAACTGGTTATGGGCTTAAACTCATATCTGTGTCACTTGTAAAGGTAGACAAAGTTCTCTTGAGAATTCTGAAGAGAACAACAGAAACAAAGAATAAGAGCTTTTGCACACTGTATCATGACTTTGGAAGAATGAAGCAGGAACAGCTTATCAAAATTAATTTCAGGGCACTGCTTTAATAACAATTGAAATAAATGGGGAGATATTAACCAATTCCAGCTGCTAAAGTAGTAGCCAATGAGTAAAAGGCAATTACAGAATGTATTATGGATGTTTGGTGGGAGACATTTTAAAATAAAATGCATTTTCAGCCAAAAGCAAAGTCAACATTAGTTTCTCATCCCACAAATATACTAATGCACATGTGCATGTATACACACGTGCACATAAATTTAGACAATAGCTATATAATTTTGAAAGAAGTAGAACTTTAAAAAAAATATTAAGGATTCAGAGTGAACAATTCACAGTTATAAAGTTGAAGTGCAATGATATATCAAGAAAAGGGAATGAAATCTTTCAACATGTAAACCTGGCACACAGATAAATGTAATGGTGGTACCGATGCTGGAATGTTTTATTAAATTTTGTTAAACTGTTTTTAAAAGGTGATAGAAACCTAGAAAGAAATGTAGAAAATAAACTCTAAAATAATGTAAGAGCTTGGAAAAAATCTACACAGCAAAAAATGAAATGTACTTAGTCTTTGTAGTTAATCCAAAGGAAACCGAGTGAAGATGAAAAGGTGAGGTGACCTGATTAGAGTGTATAAAATCCATCATCAGACAAAAAATATTATATGCTTAAACAGAAAGGTTTAACTATAATCAAAATCAGAAAAAAATAAGTTTGGCAAATTGAAGAAGGAAATAAGTAAAAAAATGCTCTTAACAGAAACCACAATTAATGATTGAAATAATCATAAAGAAAGTGACGACTTTTAGTCTTGCTACTTCTCAGATTAAGACTTGTGGCACATCATTCTGGTTCATAGTTATCTTTGTGCTTAACTGTAACATAAGTGAAGTTCAGGAACAGTAACTTATAATATTTTTAGATAAGTTTTTTGTTCTTACAGAACTGAATGCTACAATTCTCTGACTTAATAGAGATCTGACTGTACTACACCTATTTTACAATATTAGTAATTTTAATGGTAATTCAGTTTAAGAAAGTTGAACCATACTTGTTAAATATATTTACAACTACTCTCAGTGTTTCAGTTTTATTTCAAAGGTAGTTACTTGTTACCAGGTTACTGGAGCTTTCATAATTAAGAAAATAGCTTTGATAAAATGTAGAGTGACTTTCCAAAAATGAGAAAAATGCTGGCATAGGGAAGTTAATTAATATTATAATGTTGATTTAATTAGACCAGCATTTCACCCATCTTTTGGATAAGTAGAAAGAACTAAAATGAGAAAAGTATGTGTGAGAGAATGGAATCAAAACCTACTTAAGAAAGCCTAGGATTTAAATGAGCATATCATATAAACAGCAGAAATTGTCACAGTGGACTTTTTAAATGAAAAGTGATCATAGAATGGTTTGGGTCAGAAGGGACCTTTAAAGATCACCTAGACCAAACCCCCTCTAATAAGCAAGGATATCTCCCACTAGATCATGTTGCTCAATGCACCATCCAACCTGAACTTGAACACTTACAGGGATGAGTGCCATCAATTACTTCTCTGGGCAAACTGTTCCAGTGTCTCACTACTTGCATCATAAAGAACTTCTTTCCTTATATCCCATCTAAATCTACCCTCTTTTAGTTTAAAAGCACTACCCCTTGTCTTATCACTAGAGACCCTGGTCTCTCCATCTTTCTTATAAGCCCTGTCTAAGTACTGAAAGACCACAATAAGGTTTCCCTAAGACTTCTTCAGATGGAAGAACCCCAACTCTCTCAACCTTCCTTTAGGGGACAGGTTCCAGCTCTCTGATAATTTTTGTGGTCTTCCTCTGGACGCACTCTAACAAGTCTCTCTCTTTCTTGTGCTGAGGTCCCAGATCTGGATGCAGTACTCCAGGTGAGATCCTATGGGAAGGTCAGAATCACCTCCCTCGACCTGATGGCTATGCTTCTTTTTATGTAGTCCAGGATAAAATTGGCTTTCTGGGTTATGAGCCCACACTGCTGGTTCATATCCAATATTTAATCTATTAATATCCCCAAGTTGTTCTCCACGGGGTTGCTCTGAATCCATTTATCACTCAGTCTGTATGAATACTGGTGACTGCTCTGACCCAGGTGCAGGACGTTGCATTTGTTCTTTTTTCATGTTATGTTGTTCACATCGACCCATCTCTGAAGCCTGTCAAGATCCCTCTGGATGGCATCTTTTCCCTCTAAAGTATCAGCTGCACCATTCATCCTGATGTCCTCCTTGAATTTGCTGAGGGTGCACTCAATCCCACTGTCTATATTGTTAATAAGGATATTAAGCAGTATTAGTCCTAATACAGAGCTCTGAGGGACACCACTTTTTACAGAACTCCATTTTGATATTGAGATGTTGACTGCAACTCTTTGGATGTGGCCATCCAGCCAATTCCTTATCCTTCAAAGGGTCCATCCATCAAAACCATATGTCTCCAATTTAACAACAAGCATGTGTGGGACTGTGTCAAAGGCCTTACAGAAGTCCAGATACATGACATCAGTTACTCTTCCCTTATCCACCAATACAGTCATTCCCTAATAGAAGGCCACTAGATTATTCAGACATTATTGTCCTTTGTGAAGCCATGTTGATTGTCTATAATCACCTCCCTGTCATCCATATGCCTTGACATAGCTTCCATTAGGATCTGTTCCATGATCTTACTGGGCATAGAGGTGAGGCGGACTGGTCAGTAGTTCCCAGGGTCCTTCTTTTTCCTCCTTTTAAAAATGAGTATGATGTTTCCTTTTTCTCCAGTCACTGGAGGCTTTGCCTGACTCCCATTAATTTTCAAATATGATGGAAAGTGGCTTAACAACCACATCTGCCAATTCGCTCAGGACCCTGGGATGCACCTCATCTGAACTTGCGTATGTTCAGGTTTCTCATATGATTTCAAAGCTGATCATTTCCTACAATAGGTGAGACTTCATTCCCCCAGTTCCTGCCTTGAGATTGAGGGACTCAAGAGATGTGGGAAGAGCAACAGTCAGTGAAAACTGAGGCAAGAAATTGTTGGGTACCTCAGCCTTCTCCATGTCATTTGTCACCAGATCACCTATCTCAGTTATCAGGAAGAGTACATTTTCTTTATTCTTCCTTTTCTTACTAATGTACCTGTAAAAGCACTTATTATTCTTCACATCCCTTGCCCAACTCAACCTCAGCTATGATTTAACTTCCCTGATCCCATCCGTATGATCCCAGGCAGCATCCCTATATTCTTCCCAAGATGTGTGTCCCTGCTTACACTGCCTATGCATTTTAGTCTTGTATTTGGTAAGACAGTGTCCTGATTTTTAGCTGAAATAGAGCTGGTTTTCTTTTTAGTAATTACAAGAACGGTGTTTTAGTTTCCAGCCTGGGACTCGCTGTGAGAGAGACACTGATAATGTACCAATGTTTACATTTTTGTCACTGGAAGTGAAGGACTTTGTGTTCTGTTAGTCTACAAGCACAAGATTTAAGGTGGAAGAAGAATATTTAAATTAATAAACGTAATTGACAGTTAGATATGCCAATGGGATATTCCATATCATATCACATCATGTCTCGTATATTAGTGAGGGCCTCTTCCTCTTTTAGCTCTCTCTGGCTTTCACTCAGGCTCTCGCTCTTCCTGGATTGTGGTTTCGGTTCGGGATTGTCGCTCCTCTGGGATCGTTATCTGGGAACAGGCTGGGCTCAGTCAGGAGGGTGGTGAGCTATAGAATATAGAATAAAATAGACTATTTTAGTTGGAAGGGACCTAAAATGATCACCTAGTCCAACTGCCTGATCAATTCAGGGCTGACCAAGTTAAAGCATGTTTCAGTTTGAGCAGGAAGTCCTTACTCAGCCACTTACTCAAACTCTCTCCGTGTACTCAACTCTTCCAAAAGCTAACAGTTATTTGAAGAATAAGCAAGAACTGGGAAGTTTCAAAATCACAGAATCTCAGAATGTTAGGAGTTGGAAGGGACCTAGAAAGATCATCTAGTCCAATCCCCCTGCAGGAGCAGGAACACCTAAACGAAATTACACAGGAAGGTGTCCAGGCAGATCTTGAATGTTTCCAGAGAAGGAGACTCCACAACCTCCCTGGGCAGCCTGTTCCAGTGCTCTGCCACCCTTACTGTAAAGAAGTTTCTTCTCAAGTTTAAGTGGAACCTCCTGTGTTCCAGCTTACATCCATTGCCCATTGTCATATCATTGGTTGTCACCGAGAAGAGTCTAGC
>NW_010288965.1:69647-81704 GCF_000700745.2 Antrostomus carolinensis | reverse complement strand
AAAGAAAGAAAGAAAGAAAGAAAATAAAAGGTCTAATTAAAACACCCATACCTTCAAGTAACGTCAATTTTAAAAGCTGTCAAGAAAAAAGCAAATTTCATTCAACTTCAGTCACTGGTGTGTTTTGAGAGATTGTATTAAACCCTGACCCCAAGGTGTCTCAGGCTCACCCATGCTGTTTCTCAGATGGTTTGTTCCTTGCACTTCACACTCATGCATGGACTCTGACTCATTGTCAGCATCTGACTCATCCATCCGCCCCAAAAAGCACTGAACCCTTTCCCACCACCACCATCACTGCCTCCACACCAGAGGCAGCAGTAGCCTCGCAGAGTTTTCACAGGTCTGTTCCAGGATCCAGACATCTATCTGCATGTTTGACACTAAGGCATACATGGCATTTATCCAAGTCTTTCAGCCACCGTGTAAAAACTGCTCAGAATGGACATGTTTTTCTGATCTTAATATTAGGGTAGGAGTTGACTGTTAGATGGGTAGGTTTCTATCATGTCTTAGGTTTGCAAATACCAACAACGTACACTGTAGAAGCCTTCTTTCCCTTCAAGATGCAGGTATTAGTACACCTAATAGGTAAGAAAACAATGAAGATGAGAGACCAACCTCACAGCTGAGAATTATTCAGCTACACAACTCCATCTAGGTAAAAGGACACACACACACACTGCAGCACAAAAAATAGAAGTGGCCACATAGGCAATTAGCATGAAAACTGGTAGGAAGTTATTCAGTTCTCTATTAGATGGGATCTGTAAGGACTAGCTATTGAAAATAATCACTCTCTTCAAGCCTCTGTGCTTGAATGCAGGAGCTGCTGGTTAATAGTCTATGGTCCCTTTCTCACCTTAAAATATATTACTCTAAAGCAGGTCTTCAATCTCTGGTGTCTAAAAATATCATCTAATACCAAATGTTGAATTAAAAGACATAGCACTCAAAAGAAAAAAGAAATTAGTTTCATTACTACACACCCCGCGAGATACACAAGTATTTGTGTTCAAATAATAATGTTAATAATAGGAAAACTATAGCATAATCAGTTGTGCTTCATTACACAATCTTACTGTAGCTGCAGCAGTATTTCATTTTGATACAATTACAGAGACACTTAGCACTTTGAAGCAAATAACAATTTTTCAGTTTATGTGCAAAGCCATTTTTTATTTCCCTATTAGCCATGCCATTGGAAATATTATTAAATCTCAAATCAGTCATGTGCAATAAGAAATCTCAACACAACACTTACAAAACCCATTTTAAATATCTTTCAACAGAAAAGTATTCAATATTTTTTTTTTTATTTATTTTTTTTTTAAGCAAAGACTCAAGTGTAACAAGTGGGTAATGTTGCAGAGACCAAGCTTCCCTAGAAACACTCTTCACACTAACATGTATTCAAGTTCAGTCATGCCTATGAAAGGTAATTTGCAGTCACGATCATAATTACTTTCATATTCATTTGATCTTGGAATAAAGCAATATGACAGACCCTCAAAGATTTTCTGGCTCTCCCATAGTCCACAGAGAAGGTTGCTTAAGTTTCAGTTTGTTGTGGGGTCTTTGTGGGTTTTGGTTGGTTGGTTGGTTTGGGGGGTTTTTGAGGTGGTTTGATTTTTTGTTTGTTTGTGGGGTTTTGGGTTTTTTTGAGTCTAGGTGCAACTCAAACACAACAAAAGAAAACCCAACACAAATATAACTTTTTTCTCTACCCTCAACACAGACTTTCCTTTTCTGACTCCTTCCCTACTGAATACACACAAGATTAGATCATTAAGCTAAAGTTAACCTCTGCGACTACTTTGCAGTTTGTTAGATTTGTTTAGATGTTGTTTCACCTACACAGAACTGGGAAATACAATCTAAACATTTTCAGTACAAACTTCCAAAAATAAACTTATGACAAACAAATACAAGAATAACACAGATGTAGATTTTCAAAAGGCACAAATTCTTGCTAACTTTTGTCAGTTAACTAAGAGAAAATGCCTTTTTTGCCAAATTTTCCTTGAGAATAATATATTTCTCCCCCTCCTCCATTATTTACCAACTCTGTCAAATGCAGCAGTTTTACAGTGTTGAAAATTACTACATAGGGTGCAAAGAAACAACTGTTCAAGTATAGTTGCAATGGACTTTTGGGAAGCAGCAGATTTAAAGAAACAGAATTGATAAAAGCATTCAGAGCAGCATGGAAAATATTGTTTCCCAAATTCTACTTGAACTTGAGACATCACTCTGTCTATACTGAATGATTGTGTACAGATAGAATACCGAACCCACTTGTAAAGAATACAGGACTCACTCATACAGCAGAAAGGGGGCCTTCTTTCTTTAATCTTGCATTAGCAGGAGCTGCTGTGATGCAGTTGCCACTGAGAAGACTCAGTTCAAAAGCAGAGATGATGTGGGGGGGTTGGAAGATAGGCACTTTGTGAACATCTCTCCTGCCAGGACCAATCATCCATCCTTTATTTTATAGAACATGTCATACAGTGATGAGAATAGTATGTCCTGTGTCAAATCAATGAAGCAAGTGCTTTGTCCTACGCTTCAGCAACCATCATGAAAGATTAATTTGCACAGCACGTAAACTGCACTTCAGTCCAATTATATTCCCAGGGAGTAGATTCTTGATTGCGTCTCAAGTCCAGGCAATGCAGGCAGGTGGCACCTCCAAGCAAGCTAGGGACAGCTGGGATGATGTAGCCCCAGAGCTCAAACCAAGGCTTATATACTATCCCACACTCACACAGAATGCTACCGTGGCTTCAGGCTTATTGTCCAATAATTTATCCCATTAATTAGGGGCTTCAAAACTGAGTTAAAGTAGATATTATTTCAAGCATTCGTAATTTTTCTTGCTACATTTGACTACAAAGTATTCACTAGTAAGTGGCTCAAGGTAAATGCAGGTATCAACACACAATTATGTCATGTTCAATCACTTACTGTGGCAGCTGAATGTCTTCCATTTTTAAAAAAAAAAATATTTACTAGCCAATTGCACATTACTCTTTCCACTGAGTGTGTCACATGCAAATTCAGAGATTGCTAACACATAAACCCGTTATTTTGTGGTTTTTGAAGGGGGCAGGAGACATCCTTTGCTAGTCTGGACATGAAATCAGTGCTTGAAAAAAAACAAACCAGAAAGGACCTTTGGACACTTCTATTTACCTTCTGTGTTTCCTTACATATTAGTTACCAAAGTTCAAAGACTGTCTTGAAAAGGGAATACTAGTTTTGCTTCAATACTGAAATCTAGTAAGCTATTTTTCTCCTGTTGCTGCATTAAGCACTAGGAATTAAAGGGCAGAAAGTTTTAAAAGCTTAATTTAGGTGTCAAAAATAATCTTAGACAGAAAAATGACAATTCACATAAGCAACCTGGAAAGAACACTGCAAAAGATAACAGTATCTTTTAGTCTAATTGCATGCCACTGTCTATAAGATGTGGTTCTGGTTGTCTATATACTCATCGTATCCTCTTTTATTGAGCTGCCCATTACTGACAGCTAATGACTGCTACCAGAGTAGTAAAGTACCATTGTACAAACCCTGCTCTTGAATTTCGATTACCAAACACTTGCTGATAATGTTAATGTATGACAGTTTGTAGTTCTTCTCTCATAGTCTTCCCATCCAAGGTGAACCTGATCCTCATTAATATGAACTGTCTGCCTCCAAGATTCCCCCATCTGTTCTGCTACTGCCAACTCTGGACTGCTTTTCTAGCACTGAAGGGAAAGATACTATGACAGTGCTTTTGTAAAACTGATTCAAAGTATTCAAGGAGTAAGAAATCAAAAATGTGTACAATGGTGTGTTAAAAACTGTCAACTCTGAAAAGAATTTAATCTGAGGTAAGCATAAGATTGCCTCTGTTTATTAAATTTTACAGAGAATTTGATATTAGGGACTTTTTTTTTTTTTTTTTTTTTTTTTTTCCCCCCTTTCTGGAGCAGATCACCTCTCTATTCTCCCCAACACAAAGGCAAATTGCCATTTCTAGCATCCTGGGAGTGAGGCAGTAACCATGTACCTCACCATTTAAGTTACCTCATGAAGGTTAGATATGCCATTGTTGCTGCTCCTGCTTTATTGACCTGCCAAAGAGAAACACTGACGAAACCTACCTGAGAATAATTCACCTGCATGATTTCAAAAATGCCAAAAGCCATTACTCTAGTAAAATCTGTTGTGTCTATTTATTGTAGCATGCCAGTGGTAATTCCTGTGAGGAGCCGGTTCAGGTGGGATGGAAGCAGCCTACATTCTTTTTTTTTTTTTTTTCTTTTTTTTCTTGTTTCCCATTGAACGTACATGAGATGCTGTGCAGAATTTAAAACAAAATAATTGGAGCTGAATTTGTTTGTAGATTTGCCACTTTAATTAGAGGTGATACCCAAAAAGGTCTTCATTTTAATGTACAAATTGTCATTAATAAGACAAAGAAATGTAAATTGTTATTTTACAGAAGCTTCTAGTCAAAGGCATGAATTTAAAATCATTGCTAGTGGTCAGTAAGATAAAAACATGTAAACTAGTATACGTGATCTGTAAGTTTTAATTTGTTCCTACGCTGTAACTTCATGTGTCAGTTTTGATCAGCATTCATTATATCTCAGAAAAAAAAAAACAGCAACAACAAGAAAACCCCTGTCTTAACAATTTTCTGAGAGAGAGGGTTGTTTTTTGAAGGAGTCTGAATTAATGTGGAAGCCGTAGCAAGGTTATGCACCATTTCTAAGGGAGGAAGAAGTAAAGCAGGCATTTTCTCAAGCTTTTCATATCTACAGTAGCCCAGCAATCGCCAGCTACGGAAATATAACTTGGATTTCTGTCAGAGATATACTGGAAACAATCCACTGTCTCTTAATACAATGCAGAAATTGTATTAAACCAGATATGAATGAGGTTAGAGTAGGACTTGAATTAATTTTTATTTTCACCGAAAAAGAATGCCAGATACTGTTTGCATACGAATCCACTGTCACTCCTTCCAGGAATAAAGCTCTCACAGAGATTCTCTCTTAAGTGGAAAATCACCAAATCAGCTGCTTTCCAGACAGAGATACGACACTGTCCATGCACCCAAGCATTGCTCTATGCTGTCAGCATTTGTATGCTATATACACACATCAGTTCTATTTTCACTTCAAAGCATGTGCAATTACAGTACTCTTGACTGGGGCATATAAATCAAAGATATTGTTGTTCAGTACCACAAACTTCAGGTAGTTATTAAAGGGCTTATGTCTAGTTCATAAGTAATGACAAAAAATAAGGCCACAACATGCATTGAATAATTTGATGTTCTGAAAGTTTCCCAGGGCACATAACAGTTCCTTTCTACATACAAGTAAAACTCCTACATCTGGAATCTCTTCTTTAAAGCATGAAGTCTCTGCTGTGGCATTTCCCATCCCACTGCTTTCTCCCTCATCACCACCCTTACCTCCATAGTTACCACCCCAAAAAAGCCAGACAACACAGAAGTCAGGTGCACACAGGCACTTTGTAGTGCCCAGAACTTGCCATCACATAGCTCTGTCAATAGTCTCGCCAGGTAGGCACACAAGTACAGTCATGATCAGTCTCTGGAGATGCTTTCTTGCTAAGGATTCTCAGTTAACTCAGACTGCACAATTGCAGGCATCCCCAAGACACACAGAAGTCACAAAGTCACAACAAACTCAAGCTACCAGCTAAGCACCTACACCACCTCCAAACTCATTCTAAGATTGCAGTGGTGACTTACAGCTAGCCGAGCACATTGTAGCAAGTTGCATCAGGCTCATCCCACCTACAAAGCCTGATATGACAAAACCAACATGAGAATATTCTAGAAATTACAGGAAGCCATCAGTACCTAACCTGGGACTTCAAGTTCAAGTCCAAAATAAACTGAAAAGCCCTCACACAACTACTTGCTAGGTCTGGAGGCACTTATAACACAGGAAGTGCTTTGCAACTCCTTCATTAGCTACAGTTATGCCTCCGAATGCACCAAGGTTTGAGTACCACATGCTTACTGATAAGCAGCTCAAGGCTCAGCTTACATTTAAGTTCAACTTAATACCAAAAAATAAGGCCCTTCACCACCTAATTTCTCAAGGGAGTCAAAATCATTCTTGTCACCAACGACACAGCAGAACAGACCACCACAGCAAATCAGAAGGCAAGAAAAAAACACAGGTTCACCACCTACCTCCTAACTCTCTTCCCAAGAAGACTCAAATGCAAATCACACAAAACAAGAAAAAACATTATTTTCTGACACTGTTCTGCAAACGGTCACCTGCTAAAGAGGCTTCTAAATTATAACTTTCAAGAACAACCAAAACCAGGAACTTACCTGCAAGTGCTGAGTAAAACACGTACAAAAGAGGACTGAGTATTTGGCCCTTGATGCTGCCCTTGTAATTAGCTTGGCCTGCTACAGATGGCTTCTCCTCTGGCCCCACCACTTCTGTTGGTCCATCCTATCACTTCTTCACCTTGCTGAGTGAGCAATTACTTCTTTAATTTCTGTTAACCTCTTTATCAAAAGGGCCTCTTTTTTATTTAGTGCAGTAGCACGACCACAATCGTAACCTTCCTGGAAAAAGCAGTAATTCTATTCCTGCAGTAGCTACCAAATACTTGTTTTCATACCTCCTGGCATTGCTTTCTGGCAGCAACTGCTATCTCTAGCAATATGGACTGAGACCAGAAGTGGGGTTGGAAAAGAGCAAAAATCTAATGTCTCCAGTCGTGATGCTAATTAGAAACCAGAAAAATTGTAGTTCTTTGTAGGCCATGCCATATTTTAGACGTGAATGCAGCAAGCTGATGGATGTGAGAAGATTCCCCTGTGACTTTCTAGCACTATAGGAAGGAAAAGAAAATGACTGCGCAGAACAGTTTGAGTAATTAAAGGCCTTAATTAGAAACTAGAACTATGCTTCCGGCATCCATATAATTTTGCCTGGTTTTCATTAGGAAATGTGTCTTCTAGTTTTCCTCCAGGTTGTCTTCAAAGCTTTCTGTTTTTGAATGTGACAATTAAATTAAATTACTATGTATTTAAGACTTAAAGCTTAATTCAACACATTATTTAAGTATGTGTTAATTCTAATCACCTGGCTTGTCTCATTTAATAATGCATTAATAGGATATTTCACCTGCTCATAGTTAAATTCTCTTTAAGTGCTTACCTTAAACCTTTAAGTCAGGTATAAGATGAGAATCAATTCCTGTCTTTTCTCCTTGTATCTTTAATATTTCATCTTCTTTCCTTACCTCAGAAGAAAATACAGTAGCAGGAGTTCGTTGGCTGGCTAGAAATTCCCATTTCCCTTCCTTTTTAGATACTATTGATTTCTGTTTCCCACTGCTTGCCATTTATATTGTTATTTGCATTTTTTTATTATTATTTTTAATTCAAAACATAGCCAAGAATTTTCTGGGTAAGTAGGGTATTTTTAAACTCCTGTAACAAAACAACATACCACCTTAATGTCAAGATAAGGCGTTTATTAAAGGAAATTGATTTGTGCTAAGATATTGCTGTGCATTTGCCAATGTCCTGATCTTTTAATGTCTGAAAAGCTGAAGAAAATAAAACAATCACTCTGAGAAAATCTCCTGATACAGTAGACTGATGTGTAGTGGTTGTGCTACTCCAATTCTTGGAATGTCCAGAATCCATTCATCAAGATTATTGTAAAAAATATTTTTTTTGCTTCCTTATTGAATTAGGACCCTGACATCTATCATTCAAAAAAGTTTGCTGGTGATACATAAGGAAGCTATCTGAAAGTTAAGCTACTAAATATTTTATACTGTAGCCTCTTTGAGTGCCTTTCAAATTCTCAGACAAGCACAAAATCAAAGTAACAATCTATCCAAATGGGAGCAAAATATGTTTTTAAGCATTGCTCATACTTTCAGAAAGAACATTGCTCAAGGCTGTTTCTGAATCTATGTGCATACACACACACATTTCTACCATGGGTCATGCAAGAACTCCAGCTGTAAAGAGTTAAAGCAGCTTAAAGAAATCTGGCTAAGAAAATTTCTGTGAATAACCAGTGACTTTAGTGATGTTTTATTTTAAGTGTAAGCATTGCCAATACATCTGTGGCATAAGAAAAAAAAAAAAAAAAAAGAAAAAAAAAGAAATGATTCATGAATACTTTCTCCTACTCTAGAAAACTATTAAATGTGAAATCTTTCACTGAAATCAGAGCAACGATAAGACTTACGTAATTGGTGTTGACTAAAAGGTTTGTAATCTAAAGCTACAACTTTCAAAGAGCTGGATAATATTAAAACAGAATTAGATATGGGTGTCTATAATCTAAAGTCTCCTTTGAAAAATCCATAGTATTTATTTTTCAAATGTGTTCAGGCCTAAATCTTGTTGATCTGTCTCTCATTTTGCTGAGAATAAAAGGTGGAAAATAGATAAATATATGGGACTTTAGAAAAGACTTAAGAGTTCCAGCATCTGAAGTATTCTATTTTTAATTAATGCTGTTCATAGAAAAAAACAAAAAACAAAAAACCACCAGAAAAAAAGATAACTATCCATAGCAACCACTGTTAATTAAATAGAGTGAATATTGTACATTTTCAAAAGCATTTCTGTTTATAACAGTTTGTTAATTTAGTCCACAGCACAACCCAGAAATCTTTTTTCACTTCTACATGAAAATTGGCCTCTCAAGAAAAACTGTTTCTCAAAACTGTTAAGTGAAGCAAAAAAACAGCTCATAATGAAAGTCAGCCTATAATATGTACATATACACTTTATGTATAGCATCAGAGTAGTCATTATCTTTCCTCCTATTGGAACATTTATGTTCTGAAATATGCCCACTAAGTTTACAAATATTTTCCCCCTAGAGTATTACTGACACACAAGTACTGGTAGTTAATGATGGCTTTGAGCTGGAAATAAGACAAATAAAAAACCTCTAATGTAGTAACAAACTGGGAAATGGAGTCTGAGAAATGAATACTCAATACTAGTTTTATTGCAGTGGGAATGGAAGAATTTGTTTTGAGACTATGGTGTTTGCATGCAATATTTCTGTATCTCGTTTTAGCACATTGACAAGTAAAAGCAACTTGTTTCATTTTGTCACCACATCACCACTAAGGCATAGTCCTTAGACAGTGTGTGACATGGGCCACCCACAAGTGACAGTCCTTGCACTCTTGCAAGCATGTAAATTACCCTGGAGCTGCTGGGAAGAGCAACCAGTGTGTATTTTTCCACCTCCCTAAGCCAGCAGAGCTCCCCAGCTGTGAAGCAGAAACCTTTACTCTAAAGTCTTCATTCTTCACTATGGATCTGTCCTGCACACTGAAACAGGGGAGAGCTCGAACCTGAAAAGTAATATGTAATTACACAATTAAACAATATATCATAGTGTGTGCAGGGGAACATATGAAGCAAAATCTTGGCATTCTCTTTCAAGTGCATGTTAACGAAAAATAATTATTTAAGTGCAGCTTCAAACTTCCACCAATTAAAAGTTATTATGTCAGGTAAGCCAGAGAGTCTTTTGTTCTTCCACTATGGCAAATGCATGGTAATGTGACATTGTGCGATTGTCTTTTGTAACAGGCCACGTTAAGCGCCATTATCCTCTGTTTCCCTTGAGCTAAGGATGTAGCTACTGTGGCTGAGCTGATGCATGGTAACTGACAGCAAACAGCAGCTTGAATGTGAGCTTGACTTATCAAAACTTTCTCTTAATGCTATTCTTCACAGTTACTGCTGTGGGATTATTTTAATTTTCTGAAGGCAAGAAGAAGAGTTATGTCATTTTCTAGTTTTCACTTTCACAGGAATACAAATGCACAGCTCCTATGTACAGCTGTAGTGACATGTGTGCTATGCTATTTTAACTAGCAGCAGAAGGACTGTTATTTTAGAAAGGAGAATATGTTCACACTGTGCATAGGATTCAGAGGAAAGGCAGCATGGGCCTCTTGGGTCTGCAGGCTTAGAGAGGGTATGGCCCAGATCTTCTTGGCCAGACACAAGAGTCAGCAGCACTAGTGAAGTGCCACATGCAGGACTGTGGTATTGGAGGTCCCCAGGCTCTCCTTTCTCCTACCTCCTTTCTTCAGCCTCACCCCCATGTGTGATTCTTCACCATGAAGAAGAGATGGGTCAGCTTACAGACCTCAGATGTCCATCCTGTCTGCCCTGTGAATGCAGCAAAATTTATCAGCCATGAAAGCTAAAAGGTTGTGGATGTCTGATGTGGAGCCTGACCAGTCAGCACATCTGTGCTTGCCATTTGCATAATGTTCTTTTATCAGTAATACACACGACAGAGGGGATAGCTACATATCTGGGATGGAAAGGAATTTCATGTGACAAAGTAAAACCACCCCAAAGGCTTGTGGCCATCACTGGAAAAGCTGGAGTAACTCAGAAATCAAAATAAGAATCTGTTATAAAGGACAGTGTTGCACAACTCCAATGCATGGTCACCATCCATTATTTCTACCATTTCTGCAACACTTTTCAGTAGGTCTCAGGTATTTCAGCTTCAAAAATGCACATCTCACTTTACAAACCAGGCATTATATGTCATTTCCTCCAATGACACAATTATTTTTTGTCTTCAGTATCATTCTTCAGGCATTGTTATCTTTCCTTATTATACTCAATTTTCATTTAAAAAAAAAGTAATGTTGAATGGCTGATATGGCTAAAAGTCATTCTTTTCTGAAAATGAAAGGTAATTTCATTTTAAAACTCATTGTGGCATTTACCTCAAAGCTATTGAAATGTGTAGAAGGAGGAGGGAGTAGAATTATCTTTGTAGCTTCATAGTTACATTACTATAAGTTTAAAGAAAAATAAATAAACTTTAACAGCTTTTTACTATGGAAACAGGACATTTAGTCTCAGTGGGTATCCTGAGTGCTGCATTTGAAATTTGATTTTTTTATTTTTTTTAAGGGCCTGTGGGGGAAAATGATTAGGATGAAAGGATAGGTCTGGTACATCAGAATAATTTTAACAGCAGTTGCCAAACTTTTGAAGCCTCCATGAAACACAGCCTGTTGGGGAGTACTGTAGCATTGCTGGCTAATATGAAAAGAATTATAGATAAACAGCTAAGATAACTGTAACCCTGAAGAAAATGTAATAATATTGCTAATATAATATACAGAGCAAAAAGAAGCCCAAGTCTTATGAAAGACTTCTTAGGGAACAGTTTACACTTTTCTAAAATCTAGAATTCATGAAAGGGCTTTAAATAAATCTCCTTTGTGCTGGAAAGAAAAACACTAGGAATATCCTAAGGCTTTTGATCTAAGAGAAGAGCAGAAGATGCTACAGCAATGGAAAAAAAACTTTTGTGCAATATAACTGCAAGTCCATGATGCAGGAGGCAGTCAATGAAGTCAGCCCTCCAGCAAGGCAGGGGTGATCCAGGGCATTATTTACAGTCTTCTCTTTCTCCTGGTAAACTTCAGTGTGCTTGGCAGAAACCACAAGGCTGCAGCTTTATCTGTCACAGTTTTCAGATGAAAGATGAGTTTATTCTGCAATCCAAAGTATTTGGGAACAGTATGCACAGTACTTCAATGCATAGTATCCTTAAAAAAAATTAAAAATTTTATATCTATCTATCTATATATATATAAAAAAGGGATTTTTTTGGAGCAGTTGGCTACAGCTAGATACTAAATAGTAAATAATAAGGATGAAATTCCTACCTGGATGTTTCGCTCCACCTTATTTCTTTGTCCTCTATGTTCACGTATGGAGGCTAATGTGGTAACACAACCCATGCTGAAGAATCAGTGCAAAAGTCTAACAGGGAACTGCTGGCTCTCCGAATACCTTGATGATAAATTTTAGTTGCTTCACAGTGTCAACTGTGTGTCAGCAGTTTCCCTAGGTCATTATTTACACATCCATTGTTTCAAATAATGATTTTACAGATAAGGAGAAGGAGCACTCATATTGTGGTTTCTGAAATGACAAATGGAGGTATCCTTTTGAGAACAAATACTCTG
>NW_010288965.1:41017-69617 GCF_000700745.2 Antrostomus carolinensis | reverse complement strand
AGGAAGAGCACTAGGGCTTTGTATCTGACATTTCATTTAAAAAATAGCTTGTGTCTGAGTAGAACAAGAAAGAGGAAGGCTGTTCTTAAAAGTGTAAGTAATGATTCAGACTCTTCTTCCAATTTCTTTTTATTGACTACAATATTAGTACCTGGTCAAGATACATATTTTTTCCCCATTGTGATTATATGTCTTTATAAAAGCTGAATCGCAAGAAGTTTTGAAGTGAGATAAAGAATCCAGTTATCCCTTTCTATTCAACATTTATATGACCTGCATTAAAATAACATCCTATGTCATACAATAGAGGTACCTGAGCTAGAGGAGATACTGAAGGAAAGGTTACTCACATCAATACAGAGCTCAGGGTGAGCTACACTGCCTTGTTTCTGGGGTTAAATCCAGTGAATGTCACATGCCTGAATAAAGGAGTCTTATCTTTAAGTAGTTTGACCAAAGTGACAAGGGCTGAAGTAGCTACTATGGAAACTGAGCTGATGCTTTACGCACAGTGTTGAGTTGGTCTAACAGTGATTTCAGCATCCCTTGCTCAGCTCCTTAACAATGGACCTGAGCTTTCCATGTCTAGTGCCTTCAACGGCGCTCACACTCAATGGCCACACTATGAAACTGGCGTGCTAAAAAATAGTGGCTTCAATCAAAGTCAGTGTAATTTTAATGGCTTATATGAGCTGTTCATTATTCTTCATGACTCCTCTTGCATCAGTGTTGCCTCGTCTTCAGTACTTTCTTCATAGCTAATGAATGGTTACTGGGTCATTTTGCAAATTAAAAAAAAAAAAAACCTTTTTTCTGGGAACAACAATACCTAGACTAAGTATGTGCATTATTAGTTCCATATCAAAGGCAAGGTTCTTTTATTTCTGCTCTTGGTCACCCCTTCCTTTACTTCCTAGCTACAGGAAAAAAAAAAAACAAAACTGTATTTTAATAATGGAATAAAGTTCTCAAGGGAGGAAAAATAAAGCAGAATACAGTTCACAGACTGAAGAATAGGTATTGATCGACAGAGTGAGAAAGATTGTTACTCCAGAAATTGTTTAGTTCTCCTTATGGAGACTTAATTGAGAAAGGATTGAATAAGACCATATTTCTACTGCAACTTCTTTAAGGCACAACACTTGCCACTGGGTAAGAAAACTGATTTTTCTGTTCTTCTGCAGAAAACATTACTATCCTTGTCCAGCCTTCCTATCTATCTAAGGGCCAGACAGAGTTCACCTTTCTACAGGGTACTTTTTTTCAAACAACTCTGTGTAGCAAACTGTGTTAAAAGATTGACATTTGGGCTTCACTGGGAAACTTGCTGGTTCAGTT
Source organism: Antrostomus carolinensis (assembly GCF_000700745.2). Classification (NCBI taxonomy): domain Eukaryota; kingdom Metazoa; phylum Chordata; class Aves; order Caprimulgiformes; family Caprimulgidae; genus Antrostomus; species Antrostomus carolinensis. The sequence continues at coordinate 68,279 of NW_010288965.1, read as the reverse complement.
CAGAAAAACAGCAACTGATAAAGTTGTGCAATAATAATTTTGCTTCTGACTCCAACTAAAATCAGAACATCCAGGGTAAAGAATAATGAAAAATACTTTTCTCTCAGTCATCTAAATTGTTTTGGTTCAAGTCTCTTCTGAGTTTTAGATTTAAAGTTCAGGCCAGTTCTTGTTTTACCAGCACTGGTTCTTCTAGCTGTTATGCTTTTGATTCCTATGTGTCCAGGATGCACAGACAAATCCCTGAAAGCTCACTAAGAGACAAATTGGCCAAGGGAAATTTGTTTACCCTCCTCTCCTCATAAAAAGGATTTTGTTTTTCATCTCCTTACAGTTACAATAAATTTTTTTTATACAACATTCACATGTTGTCTTCCTGTGCTATTGTCATCCAGTATTCATACAGCTGCATAATATCTTCCCACTGTGTGCCTTCTACAATGAAAATCGCATTTCAATAAATCAATACCAAATTTTAGGCAAGCTTTAACTCCCTGGATGAGCCAGAATGTCCCCCTTAGTGTAATACCTGATTGACTGCTAACAATGGATTAGGAATTATGAGTGAAATCAGTTTTAAAATTACATGAATTAGAAAAACTAATACACTCCCAATGCACAAGTCTCTCATAGCTCTATTTTCTAAAGTCTCTAATACAAACAAACACAAAATATATTTGATACGTCAGGCATTTAGGAACACAAATACATTGGAAGACATCAGGTAAGTTATTAGATCTATTTTTCTCCTAACAATACAGCATGATTATTTCTGCATTACTATGATATAAACACTGCTGATTACTCCTCTTACTTCTTATCCAGAGAAAGCATCAGAAACAGGTGATAAGGCCTGGAGGCAGAATTAGTCTTAACAGAAAAACATTTTAAAAATGAGTGATTAGCGAATTAAAAGTTCCTTTAATGGATTAGGAATGCTCTTGAGTGGTTTTATACATAGATAGCATAAATGCTACAGAAAACTAATAAAACAAATGCATATTTTACTAATGCACTCTTGTTTATGCAAGTATTGGCTTAGTATGTCTGTGACAGTTCTTGAGAGCAAAGCTGCAGTGAGGTTTTTATGAACAAAACGAAAGTTATCAGATATTTAAATCCTGTGCAGGTCAATTTTAGAATTGGTCAGAGAAGATAATATTTCTGTTCACTCATGATTAAAAACACCTGTATTACATTTAACTCAAGCAGTTTAAAAGTTATTAACAAAACACTAGGCAATTGCATAATGTGTTTTATTGTAATAGGTAGTATTTAAATTTCTGTAAAATTTTCTATGTAAAACTATAGCATATAATTCTGTGGGAAAAAATAATAATTTTTGTGATTTTCTATATACATCTGTCCATTTGCCTACTGCTGATTCAGGAAAAAGTCCACATTTTTGTGAATGTTGAAGTCAGTAGTGAAGGTCTTCCCTCTGTTCCTCCAACAGTTGTTGACCCATTCTCACATGAGTGAGAATGTACACAGCTTTTCTTCTATCTGCTTTGGAAAAAAAAAAAAACAAATGCCTTCAGCTTTCTGTAGGAGTGTTGAAAGAAGAACAAACACAAACTGGGAATGGTCACCCACACAGAAAACCAGTCTTATTTTCTTCCTCTCTTCCTTTGTCATACACTGCTTAACATACATGTCTTTTGCTCTAGTACGTCACACCAAATGAAAATAAATTTCTTGCTTAGGGGGGTCAGTCTGTAAATCATTTCTAGGACATGAGGTACACATCGTGGAGAAGTGCATAGAAGATTAGACAGGTGAGCTTGGCTCAATCTGGCCACTTATATCTCAATGTGATGGGAAAGACTTGTTAGGAAAATGATTATCTCCTTTGTGGAAAACTCTAGATGCAGAAGCAGCAGCTGAGACCTGACTAGTCACACCAATGAGAGTGTTTAGCCCTGTGGTGAACCAAGCCTTTGTGCCACAGTTTCAGAATATAGATATTGGCACCCCAGTTTGAAAATATTGCTTTGTACATACTGGAGTAGAAAAGAGCAATAGTTATTGCATGCAATTATGGGAAGTAACTGTGAAAAGGCTTAGCACTTATTTCCACAAATATGAGAAGCCATGCCGTAGTTACACAGTTACAGTGATATTTCTGTTGCAGATGGAGTAGAGCCAGCATATCAAACACTACCAGCAAGTCTTAAGTAATCAAATTGCTGTGTGTATGTTGTTGTAAAACCTTGATGAACAAAAACAAAAGTAGGTCTGCACAAAACTGCAGGTGCTGTCTGTCCTGGGAATTTTTACAATGTTCTCTGCTGTTCTCCAGCTCCTGAATTTTGTGGTGACAGTCCCTAGGTTGGTCATCACTTCTAATTATGAAACAGTGCCGTGGTGAAAATACAGGCCAGCCTCAAGAAAATCTGAACATAGAAAAATTAACCATATCACTAGAAACCTGTTGGATACCTTTGTTTCTTGTTAGGTCAAACACCTACTCCCTTTTATTTTTTGCTTTTTATCTTAGGAGCTAGCCAGTACATTTAGCACTATAGTCTTAGATCAACAGTTATATTGCAGTGTTATTTTGCAAAATCAAGGAAAAATGAATAACTGCTAATGAGCAGATACATTAGGTTTGAATGGAGTGTTTCAAGGAAGGTAAGTTCTTATTTTCTTTGTGTCATACAACAATTAATGGACCATATCTGAACTTCTTATTGTTTGGGTTTTTCTACCTGCCTAGCTATGATCAGTCCTCTTATATAACATTAGAAAATAAGAAGTGAAGGATTTTAAAAGTCTCATTAAATATATTTGCCCTGCACACTGTGTTTGCCTTATCCCAGGCATAATCAGAAAGAGAAAGGAAGTCAAAAGCATGTGGTTCTACCTAGTGCACTCACTGCCTGTGCAGTCATGGCAAATTAGCACCAGGACCCTGATGCCAGAAAGCAGTTGTGTCTTTCCTGAGTATGGTTATAACACTGTCCTTCACTTCTGTTATTCATCAGTGAGTCTGTTCCAGAAAGTAGTTTGGGTTATAATCCATCTCTCATCCGTGCCTACTTGGTGGCCCTATTGATGCAGATCATAGTTTACAAAATTATCTGCCTAAATATTCCTCTAGCTCTCTCTTTTCCTGTTCTTCCTGTCTGTGACATATATTTTGCTCTGTGCTCCAAATTAACTTTTTTTCTTCCCAGAGGTACTTTTTCCTATGGTATTTTAATCTGTTTTGAGATATCTTACCCCTAGCTTGTTGCCTCTGTTCACAATCACCTTTTATTTTTTTTTTCTTTCCTCTTGAAGAGCATTCAGATGGTAGAGGCTCTGTTGCACTCTTCTTTGCCTCACCCACACATGTTACAAAAAAAGTGGAAAAATGCAAGTTCCTTCTCTTTTCACAGTCTTCAGTGTCACTCTTCAAATGGTCAACAGGGAAGCCTGAGCCCACACAATCTGCAAAGAGCCAAAGACCTCCTCTTCACAACTAAACACTTCCTGACAATGTACCCATGACACATCATGCCTGTACTCTTACTGCAAGACATAAAATACACTCCATGTCTTCCATTCTTAAAAATAGCAGAGACTACCAAGGACCTATCACTACTTTTTTTTTAAAGTCTTACTCTTGGAACAAATATCTTGCTACCAGAACAGCTATGGATAAGGATGACGCTTTTGTTGTTGTTTTAAATACTCACTTTAAACACTATGTGTAAGCTTGCCAAAGGACTTTTCCCTGAATCCAGCTAAATACATTTAAAAAAAAAAAAAAAAAAAAAAAAGAAAAAGAAAAAGAAAAAAAAATTGCAGTTCAGCTCCTCATTGAGACAGACAAATTTCCTCCCACTACCTGTCTGAATATGCTGGTTTGAAAGCAAGTCACTAGATGCATTATGCCAAGTGATCAGAGTTCCATACCAACTCTTTTTGATAGAGACTGATTGTGTTTTGAGGATGCACTGAGGGCTATCTAGAGTGGGACAGATTGAGGGAATCCAAAGTTATAACCATGAACCAGTCTGAACTGAAATGGGCAACGTGGATCCTATGGCAGCCATATTAGTGCCTTCAGGGCCAAGGAGAGCTGAATTTTGGCAGTTCAGAAGCTGTCTCCAAGCCATTTGGCATACATGTGAGGATAGCACCACTGCAGGTGTGAGGGGGAGCAGGAGGAGGTAGAAAGCATGGCTTGTTGTCTTTCCCCATCTTTCCCTCCATTTATCAGCTCTGCAACTTCTGCACCACTAGCAGGGAGCTCAGCTGGCTGAGATGTGTCCAGGACCCATGGGGACACCAACCATGGCTCAGGAGACTCACCAGGTCAGGTTTCAACAACATTTGGATGACGTATGTGCAGAGTTTGACATTGTGCTCCAAGGCCAGGAATTAGGCTCTGCAACACTGTGCTCCTAGGCACCAAAGTCCTTTTCAGAGCTTGTCTACAGTTATTTCCAGAAACAAAAATGGTGGGTAGAATAGTCAAGACATTCAGCCATCAATGATATATGGAAGTGATTGCAATGTCTTTCCTTTTCCCAAATGAAAATAAGAAATGGGTGGTTTTTTGCTTATTTTCATAGACCCTTACTTTCACTTTGCAAAACTATTAATTGTGCATTTTCTATGCACTAATCACTACTATTCATGTAGCTGAACTCAGGACGGAGAACCAATCTAATGCAAACTGAATCCACGTTTAAGAACTAGAAAGGTTTGTTTCCATACACATTACTGTACAAAGCTTACGTATTGACAAATAAGAGGCAAATTTTTCAAGGTCATTAAATAAAATTGTTTTTCTCTTTTCCTCAAAAAAGGAAACATCTACAAACAGCTAATTGGCTACTTCTGAATATAATTTCAGCTTTTATCTCTAATTGAAATTCACAGTTGAACAAAATCCATCTAGCAGGAATATTAGTCACATAAATTTATTGCACTGTTATTCTGGTTTAGGAAACTGTATTTTGGTAGTGTATCAGGGACTCACTTCATTACTGGGAGCCATTTTCTGGAATTTACTCTGCCACTAGTGCAGAGATAAACCACATCAGCAAAGAAAAGCACCCTTTATCCTTATAAAAAACGCAATATGAAAGTCTTTCTCTTCTCCAATGTTCTTTGTTAGACCATAGCTAAAGTCAGTGTTATTTTTAAAGTTACACGGGAACCTGGTTCTGAGGTCTACTCTTCTAAAATTATTAAACAAAATTTTAACACTGATGTATGTATCTAATTAAACAACTTGGGTTTTAAATTGTAAATGTAAAATAATTAAAGCAATACCTATAGCAAACAATTTCTCAGTAATCTATAGATTGAAATATATTCACATAAAATAGCTGTTGTATAATTCCAAGGAATGCAAATATTCTGGGAAGAACTAATCATTTGCTTATGATTAATGAACAGTAGAAAGCTCTTTATTTATGAACAGATTTGTCTGCTGCAAATAATTCTCCTGGATCTAATCAAAAGATACCTATCTATTTTCAGAGTATTTCAGGTGACAGTATACAAAGACGGGCCACTGTTTGCAGGACCTTTTAAGAAAAATAATAGAGGGTTTTCAATTAAAAATAATAAGGAATTACACTTATTTCAATGTAATCACAGTTCAAGTCTAATATGATATGAAGCTGTTTTAGCTCCTTCTTTCTTATGCAGCATGGAAGAAGTAGTAACCTCTATTTTATGGAAGAGAAAAATAAGCAAATCCAGCACTCAGGTTTCAGTAGCAAGCTTCTTCGTACAGAGGCCTTTAGCTGTTATAAATCGTTCAGTGTGTGTTTTAAATCCACAGATTTCTAAGGGAACAAAAAAAGTGTTGTCATTTCTTGTTCGTGGCCTGCTCTATTTCCTTTGAGGCCTGTTTAGGGTCCCTTGATCTTGATTCTCTTACAAGATGGGATTCAAGTTTATCAGGAACCATCTGTAGCTGTCATTCTGTTTCATGGTCCAAATCTAGCTTCTCAAATACTAGTCCCAATGTTTGCTGACTTATTTCCTTTCACTTGCAGTTCTCACTTGGACTTTCATATTCAAAGATCAGGCAGAAAGTAATGTCTTTGATGTTTTCAAAGGGTGGAAAGATATTTCTCCCCCCAGCATTCTGAGTTTCATTTGAAAACATGGAAGGAAGTCTGAATTTTATAGGAGAGTTATCTAGACAGTGATCCACTTGAACAAAGTAAGTCCTAAATTTTTTAACAAATTTAACTTTTCCTGGTTTCCCACATGCTTGTTTGATGTGAAATTATTAACCCCTTTGTACTGTGAACAGATTTTAGAAATATAAAACCTAAAACCATTGTAAATGTAACCCACCAGTGAATGCATTCGGGTCTCTGTTCCCAACCCACAGAGCATGACAGTCTATTATCCCCCCAGCAAGGTAGCTCAAGGAAAGGTAGGAATTCAGTGGGCTTCTTGCCAGGTTACAGTGGTGAAAGTTCATTTACAAGAACAGAACACATTATAGCCTCTGTTTGCATGAGCGTCCCAAGGCTATGTTAGGCTCCTCTCCAATGGATCTTTGAGGTACCTAATCTTCCTTTGACCTCACTGAAATTCAGCACTGCAATGTATTTTTTGTGCATAAAAATGCACTTCCTGTGTGTTATGATGGCATAGGATACCAAGAGTGATGTTATACAGTTTACTGTGCCTCCCTTTCCAAGGCAAACCACAGCTTTTACAGACACTTCACCCAGTTTAACATGGGCATGTACAGCTATAGTTCCTGTACAGACTTCACATAGATTTCTAAAACAGATCACCCTTTATCCACCACAAAATGTCCTAGCAAAATAATAACTTCAGCCCAAATTTCTGTTTAACTTTTCTACTTTCTCTGTGCTTCCATTTTGCCCTTCTAATCATGAGGTCATTGTCTGAGCAAAGTTATCTTTATCTTGGCTTATCTGGTTGAAAGGACAACCTTTGCTCCAACCTATTATCAGCTTCTGCACCGGGCCAAAGTCCCATAACCACCAATACCAGATCTGTCCAGTACAAGAGCTAAACAAATATGAAGCAGAAGTATGCACAATGATCTCATTTTCATCAAACTGGCCAATGAACACAATGCAGAGATGTACCTTCATATACCTGAAGACATGTGGCGTGTTGACCCCAGTCAGCAGCCAATCACCCACACAGCTGCAGAAAAGATCCTAGATGCCTTAAAATCTGTTTTGCTCTACTTGTTCAAACCACAGTCTTGGGGTCTTGCTTATGCCTCCAGGAACTGGTTATCATCTCCTTAACCAATGATACTCCAAAGTATGTACAAATTCTTGCCTTGCCTTTGCCTTTGGCCTTGCCCTTGCCTTGCCTTTGCCTTTGCCCTTGCCCTTGCCTTGCCTTGCCTTGCCTGCTGATCATTAAGGCTGAGTTACTAATGTTGTCCCTGGTCTGCCAGGGTAACACTGGTAAAACTCATAGCACTGCATGGACTCTCCAAAATCAAAGGTCTCCCTTGATAGCCTAACAAACTGTGGATCATGAATTGTAGATAAGACAGGTCCTGGAATGTACAAAAATAGGTTGAAATTTAATTATTGCAAAAGGGCAATTCTTGAAACAGTCACAGAACAAGCAGTGATAAAGTATATTGTCTAGGATGGCTGTTCTGGACCTTTATTACCTTTAAGTGCTATTTTCCAATCCAAATATATAAATTTCTTTAGAAGCATATTTGCATGCATGGATCCATGCTGATCTTTTCTGATCTCTCATATCATTGCATGAGTTTGGGATCCTCAGAGCAGACCTGAGGTCATAAGTCCTCAGTGAAAGTTTGTATCATGGAACTTGAGCAAAACCTATGCTGAAGTTACATGCCCAAGGAAACATTCCGCCCTTCATAAGCCTTCAGTCTAATGCATGCAGTCTTCTATCAATTTATCATAAAAATTGAACACATTCATAGAAATTTCTCAAACTGAGGCTACTTCCATTTTTGTGTAAAAGGAAAAGGTCCATTCACATGTTGTAATAGTGAGTTTGACAAAAGGTGTCAATGCTAGTAGGAAACTCAGAAATTATTAATATGCAAATTCATACTTCCAAAATTACTTATGTTAGGCAGAGTGTAGACAGTTTTGAAAAATTAACTCTAGCATAAGAAATATTAATTAAGGTTTAAAGAAGCTGAAGTCTGTGAACATGTTTTGTGACAAGTCAGTAAAATTAATTACAACTGACTAAAAATCTAGCTATAAAGTAATTCCCTAGCTTTTTACTAGGACTCTAATTCCAGGTACTGCAGTGCAGAAATGTCAGTATGTCAGTTTCTGGCTAAGGACCCTGGTCAGGATCCTGGCTTCAATCTACGCTCGTGGTATTCTTGGGACTACACCTCAGGAACAAAACTTGGGCACTTAATTACTATTACTTCCATCCTAACACCAAAGTACTGTCTTCCCCGCGCTTTCCATGGCAAAGTCAAACTGGTTTTCTCTCAAGCTATCCAAGACTAGTATGACAACTCTTAGAGCAGCCAGCTGAATTTATGTTTTGGTTTGGTTTTGTTTTTTCTAAAGTTTCTTTGCATATGTCCCAAGCAGTCCACAGAAAATCTAAATAGCAGCTTACTTTGGAAATTCTTCCCAGCTCTTTCTGCCTTGGACTAGTTCACACCCAGTTACTTCATGGTATAATGCCTGCTCAGAACAGTTATGTTTAGGAGCCATATAAGATTGGATGATGCTCAGTGCAGATGGATTATTTTTTTCATTTGACCAAAATTTAACAGGATATAAAATTTATTGAAGATTCAGTGTTTGGACAGGAGCAATAACTTTCAGAACCCTAAAACATTGGCAAATTTTCAGTCCCTCCTTCAGAGAAAAGGACAGGAGAGTTTTTAGTGAAAGCTTGTATAAGTTGTTCTTACCATAGTCAAAGTAATATATTTTTTTCCTGATTCTGTTTTGAGAACTATCTGAATAATTATAATATAATAATTATAATAATAATACTTGCCTAAAAATCACCATGTTGCAGACACCCAGCACAGAATATTTCAACCCAAATATCTCAGGTTTGGCAGTCATGAGCAACTGAGAACTCAATCTTACAAACAACAGGAGTGTCAGCCAAAGTAAAGACTGTAAAAAACCATTAGTTTAGTTTCTAGAATTTACTATAGCAATTCTTTTCACACTGCCCGTTCACAGGTTAGTTGTGTGATACTGAGATTCAAGTTCATTTTGAAATAACTTATATGTAAATATCTGCCTTATACTGTTTCAGTTGTGAAAGCAACATTCACTTCAGTTAGCTGGGAAAAGCTGTTGGATTCTTTTACAGTTCAGCAACATTTAAATCAAATTATGTCAAATGTTTGGATTCAATCACTTGGATTCAATAACATGATTTAGAATAAAAAACAAAGAGCATGCTTGGGGTGAAATGAATAGTTCAAAATCAATTTAAAAGCATTTTGATTAAGCTAAAACTGTTATAGGATTAGTGATTGGTATTTACATGGGCACGTTAGATATAGGAATTACTTTTACTACATTTATATTTAAATTCTATTAGCGGATTTTTTTAATTAACTATCTGTTACTGAAAAGACTAAATTAAAAAATAAATACAAACAATTAGCTTTGTCACTTGCATACCCATTTGTTCCTCTGGATGTCTTATTAAAGGTTCAAACATTCTAAGAAATATTGACCTCTGGAAAACATAAAGATAATTTAATACTTCAGCATTCAAATGCAACACTGAAAATATAATACTGTTTACATTTTAGTTACCATTCCACTCATATACAGATATACAAATATAAAAACTACATATCTATATATACAAATATACAATTTATATGCAAATATAGAAATTTAGTTACATTAGATTGTGGCTGAAACACTGAACTCTAGATTCTTATTATGAAAGCGTGCAAGTCCCAGGTTATTTTCAGGGATAAGACTCATTGCCAGTAAACAATTCAAACATGGAAGGTGAACCAAATGCAGTATTTTAAATCCACTGAGTTGCCAGTAGTGCTGCTTTAAATGTAGTATAAGTATCACTGTTCCAAAGTAAGACCATTTTCCACATGTGGCCTAAATACACTGCAGTATAGCATCATTAATGTCGTACCTTCAGAATAAATGCTAGTGTAAACTTGGGTGAAGCTTCTAGTTTCCTGAGCTGGCTAGTAACTGATAGAAGCTGCAAGAGGGGAAAACTGCTAGCCTGGTGTCAAGTTTGGAAGACTGTTGCCTTTTGAAAGCAAGAAATCTGAAAATCACCTGAGAGAACAGAGTTAGCGAGACAGGAAAAAGGAGACAGAGAGAGGGAGTGAAACAATATAATCCTACAAATCATAACACTTTCTTCTCTTTTTAACTGTCATATGGACTCTGTATTCACTAAGACCAGGCTATAAAATACAATTTTATAAGCAATGATCCAGCCCAATGAAAGCATGACAATACACGGCAAAACTGAAAAAAAAAAAAACAAAAAAAAAAAAACCAAGACTAATAAAGTGTTAACTGTAAAGCACTTTAGGCAATAATTCTCAGACTCTCAAGGACAGCAGCTTAGAACTCAGGTTGTGTATTGAGTGTAGGTGTCATGGTTTTGGTAGCAGGGGGTGGACGGGGGAGTCTGCAGAGATGGCATCCATCGGAAAAGGTCATGGTCTGCCCTGTGCCACACACAGCCTGTTCCAACCTGTGGCCATATTAAAAAGAGAGGAGAGGTGCTCAGAGTGAGACTGAGCCTTGGTAAGGGAATAGGTGTTTTAAATGTTTTTGTGTTTGTTTGGGTTTTTTTTTCCCCAATACCCTAATCAGTAATTAAATATTTATGCTCATTGGCAATACATTAAGTTAAATTCCTCAGATTGAGTCAGTTTCATCTATGGCAATATTTGCAAAGTGATTTCTCTGCCTTTATTTCAACCCTCAAGTTTTCTCACTCTTGGTTTTCCTCTTTTCTCCTCCATCCTGCTGGATGGTGTGGGTTGGTGAGCAGCTGGCTGTCAGCTGGTACCACCCCAGCACAGGATGCTATTACAGATACCAGTTCACAGACAGAACAAGCAACACACAGCCATCTCCTCCTGATAAAGAAAGTCAGTAGCAGGTAAAATGGGCTCCAGAAGGAATATTCCTTCACTATCACCTTTCCTCCAAAAACTTTGGACCTGAATCTCCTCACCCTTTTAGTTACTTTTATTACTAAATATTACAATGATTACTTTTACCTTATGCCAAGGCCACTTTTCTCTGCAACTGTGAGGACTACAATAGGTTTGGGTTGGTTTTGTTTTGTTTTGTGTTTTTTTAATGGGTTTATTATTAATGAGGAAGATGGGAAAAAACCCAACTAATTTTACATACCTACTGTAATGTGAGACCACATGGGATAAAATAAACACAGATGAACTTCTAATGCTTTTATGAAATATAAACTTCTAAGTATTTATGAATAAAACTGATTTTGAATGTAAATATTTACACAACATTAAAAAGGAAACATTTTCATAGATAAAATTAAGGTCTATTTGGCTATTTGAAAGTCTTTTTCTATCTTGCTTATCTTCTATTTGTAACTATATATATATATATATATATATATAAGGCAGTTTATTTACTAATATATAGAGGACTCATGGCATTAGCTGCATTATAATAAAATAAGGGCTAATATTTGGGCACTTTTACACCATGCAATACAAAGCAGTGCAGAAACTTTAAAGAAAGCTGAGGTCATGCCTACTCCAGAACCAGAAGCACTACAGCTATTTCAACACAGCTTTGCACCTAAGCACATAACTTCCATTGAAGCAGAGATCCAGGCAGATACACTGCTACAGGGACCAAAATACTACTCTCTGCACTGTTGCATGGACTTGCTAGCTCCAGTGGTTACTTGCTGAGTTATTTCTACATAGTCCTCCATTTTGCAGTATAAGCAGGTCTGAGAATGCCCTTGGTGAGCAACGGACCAGTGGAGCACCCCAACCTCTTAATCAGTACAAAGCATAGCCCATCCTCTATCAATGGGAGATGGAAGTTTTCACAGGTGCTTGTCTCAGCAAAATGCAGAGCTGAACTACGTAGTAAATCAACTTGTACAGAAGAATTGTCTTGATGTATGTTTTGGAGAGCAGTAAAGAAGCCTAAAAATCACACAACCACATTTCTATCTAGCAGTGAATCAAATGTCTCACCTAAGTATATCTGAGTGCTAGTCTGTAAGGAAATAGCTCAGACTGCACACAGTTGAAATCCAATGTGATTAATTCACCTGCTTTTTCTTTTTCAATATGGTAAACAGAGTGACATATCTAGATAATATATGCAGCCACAAGCTGGGTTATAGCCAGAAAACATTAAACAAGAATATATTTTGTGTTTTGCTTTCATAAAAAATTGCACTAGTGTCTTGCTGGAGATATGACATTTTATACAGAACAAATAGCTATGATTAAGGAACAAATGGTTTCTGCCTAATTTAGTTTTAAGGCTGATCGCTCTTTTTTCTTATTATGTGAATTTTCCTCAGCTGAAATTTGCAAGAATGGACACCATACAAAAAATGTGTTTTTCTTCCTCTAGGGTTCTATTACTATTTAGAATTGCGCATATAAAAGACAAGTAAGATTTCAACATGGAAACATTAGAGAAACTCCATCTCCCTCCTTTTTTAGAAGGCTGCCTGCTTTCTGCATAGTTCATATATGGTAAAATGAAATATAGGCAAAAGTGCTGAAACATCCTTGAATCCCAAACAACTATAAGTTTATTCAGCATGATTTGAACTGAGAAAAGGCATTGGACTTAGCACTGCAACCCAGATCCTGAGCAGAACTTCCCACCATTTCAGTTCCACTTAAGTCTGGATTTGGACCTTGAGTAGGATAGACACCAGCTCCAGACACCAAGTCTGTGATATCTTCGCAATAGTGAAGATGCTTGGTTTTAATATTTTTTTGAGTGTGTGTCCTCCCCATCTTCTCCACCCGCCCCCATCCTTTCTCCTTATCACATTGTCTTGCTGTATGTTTTTTGCACCAGACAGTAGACTGAAGTCAAGTCACGTTCCTAGAAATATTTACATCAGTTTCTACCAACTTCTAGCTACTACAACAGGTTATATTTCTTTTTAGGGGCCTCCAGGTTAGGAAACAAACCATGCTAGTATGACAAACCTGCTTTTATGCTTAATATGGAAAACCATTTTTTTTCTGATACTACTTGGAAATTTCTAGAGATGAACATTCAAGACAGAATCATGTGATTAATATGTAATCCAGTGACCTTCAGTTATGTAAACCACTTAAACCTTCTAGGTATGTAGAGTGGAAGAAAACCTAACCTCATGATTTTCTTCTCTTGTTTTTCAAGTTCTTTTAAAAGGACCTGTGGTGGCACCTGGCTGGGTGGCAGGTGCCCACCAAAGCTGTTCTATCACCCCCCTCCTCAGCTGGACAGGGGTGAGAAAAATACAATTAAAGGCTTTTGGATCGAGATAAGGACAGGGAGATTTCACTCACCCTTTACCATCAGAGGTAAAATAGACTTGACTTGAGGAAATTAGTTTAAGTTATTACCAATCAAATCAAAGTAGGATAATGAGAAATAAAACCAAATCTTAAAACACCTTCCTCCCACCCCTCCCTTCTTCCTGGGCTCAGCTTATCTCCTGATTTCTCTACCTCCTCCCTCACAGTGGCATAAGGGGATGGGGAATGGGAGTTGCAGTCAGTTCATCACACGTTGTCTCTGCCATCCCCTTTTCCTCACAGTCTTCTCCTGCTCCAGTGTGGGGTCCTTTCCACAGAAGACAGTCCTCCATTAACTTCTTCAATGTAAGTCCTTCCCACAGGCTGCAGTTCACAAACTGCTCCAGCGTGAGTCTCCCACAGGGTCACAAATCCTGCCAACAAACCTGCTCCAGCATGGGCTCTTCCCTCCACTGGTCCACAGGTTCTGACAGGAACCTGCTCCAGTGTGGGATTCCCACAGGGTCACAGCCTCTTTTGGGTATCCACATGCTCCAGTGTGGGGTCCGCCAGGGGTTGCAGGTGGATATCTGCTCCACCATGGACTTCCATGGGCTGCAGGGGAGACAGCCTGCCTCACCATAGTCTCGGAGCTGGCTGGCATTGGTTCTGTCAGACACGGGGAAGCTTCTGGCAGCTTCTCACAGAAGCCACCCCTATAGCCCCCATGTTACCTAAAGCTTGCCATGCAAACCCAGTACAGCACCAGTAATGAAAACAGGTAGAATCCAGAGTTTAGCACAGTTAAAAGTTTTGATTAAGCAATTTTTGCTTGCTTATAAGTGAATATTCTAGAAAAATAATTCAAATGGTAACTACAATGCTATAAATTCTGCTGATGAATAGCAACAAAGGAAAGAAAAGGATTAAATATCAAGAGTACTACAACAAATAACTGGAAGGAGCAAGCTACATTAGCCAGGCACAAAACAACCATACTGAAGTTATAAATTCTAGTTACTATCCAAATGAAAGAAGGAATCACTAGAAAGGCACGTTGGGAAAAAAAGTTTCTATAAAAAGTAAATTTACATCTAGAAAGTAGGACTCATGTTAAAAACAAACAAACCACCCTATTTTTTCCTATTTATCAATCTAATTTACTCACTATAAATCACAAAACTGATTACAAAAAATCATTCTAAGTCTGTTTCATAGAGATTTGCTAACACTTCAGAATAAAATCTAGATAAACTCTTACCTCTTTTGTGGTATTACTGCTCATTTTCTTTGCATTGTCTGATCAGGAACATCAGGTCTTTATGAGGATAATTTCCATGTAGAGACTTCAAATGTGTTGATGAAACACAGGTAGTAAACTCCTTAAGAGAATTACCTGTTGTTAGAGATAGACAAAAACCTTAGCTCAATTTAAATGCTAAGTGATGGGTCCTTCTGCTTTAAAATCTCCCTGTAACATTCTGCAATGCTCTGGTAGTTCTCTTTTCTTCTAGGCAGGACAGTCTAATCATCAGCCCTGTAAATCAGTGTAGTGCTAACGGAGACAATGGGACCCTGCTGATTTATACTGAGGCAAGGTCAGGCCCAAAGCTTCTATCATATTCTGTTCTGGGTCGATAGCCAGAAAAATGTAAAGGAGCAGAAAAACACTCTGAAATGCAATTCAGTGTAAAGAAGAAGGAAATATTCTGAAGACAGTTGTGTTTACTCACTGTGTTAGCTTTCTTAATACTGAAAATAGTACTTAGGTTTGATACTTCTCTGAGAAAAAAAGGAATTTAAAATACAAAGCTCCCATCTAGCACATAATTCACAAACCTGAGTCACAGATGTATTTTTTGTTAGTCATAGTACATAAGTCTAAGATATTTTAGTTACTTTAGTCATGTGCTAGTGTTACAGGTCTCAGCCAAATTTCCATCTCAGCTATAGCCCCTCATCATCAGTTGTCATCACTCACCCATCATCAAAACTGCTGTCAGAATTGACACTGCAATCTGCAGCAACAGAGGTGAGAGTCCGAGACAGAGCTATCTGTAGCGTAAAGGTCTAACTATTCACCTTTAAAAAGGTCAAAAGTAGCATACTCTTAGTATTTAGCTTTGCTTGCCAGTACCTGCAGCATCAATTCTGAAAAAGACTGATCATTGACACCCATTCTTTGCACTAAAAATTGACCCATGTTTGATTTTGTGTCTTTAAAATATCTTAACTGGAATGCATATTCCTACATTTTCTATAATCTGTTATCATCCAAATTAACTGCTACTAGGGAAGATGCTCAGAAGACTTATTTCAGACTGACAGTGGTTTCCAAATTTTGTCACCTGAATTCCTCACATGAGGAAAGAGAAGAAAAGAAACAAAAGGATAACCTATCTTCTTGAGAATACATTTTAAGGAATTATATTCTCAATTCTTTTCTCATTGAATGCTTATAAATCAAATATACTCTAAATTCACTTATGTCAGTAGAATTATGCTAGCAAAAAAAGACAGAAGAACCAGTCTCTGTGGATAGCTCTATTTCTTACCTGGGTATTAGCACATACGGACAGTCCAGTACAGAAGAAACAGATAGTGTTATGTGCAAACAATTAATACTTCAACACAGATTGAAAAGAATTTAGAGTGATATATAGTGTGAATTATGGAAAAAAGGTTAACTAACATTGGGAGACATATTCTAAATAACTTCAGAAATGTGGTAAATTGTTAAATTGTGGCCTTGTTAATGCACATACTTTCTGTCTTCTTTTGTTTCTGTCACAGAAAAGGGAAAACAACATGTCTTTTCTGATGGACTAAATGCTGATCTCATTTACATCAGCATAAATCCAGATAAATTCACTGACATCAGAACACTTTCAGATTGGAACCTGGCTCATTTTCCACTCTTTCATAACTCAAGATGGGAACAGCTTGTTCAGAGTTATTGCTTGCTATTCCTTTGTCATCTTCTCTCAGTTTTAGAAGATTCTTATCTTTTTTTTTTTTCTTTTTTTCACAATGGTTCTCCCTGCTAGGAACAGTTCCTTCTTTCTGTATAAGTGCAATCATCTTTCATTTTCTGATATTCTCTCAGTCGCTAGTTTTCCACCATCAGCTTAATGTATTATTTTTGCTAGCAAAATTTTTCATTAGCTGTTGGGGAAGTCTTATTTTTGAAGCAGAATGTTCAGAGTGTACTGAAGTATCTTTGTTGGGAACTGTCTCTTTTAAAGAATCACAGTTCAGGGACTTAATATCCTTAGAATTTTTTTTTTTTATTTTAAAATTTTGACTATTGCTATTTTGAGAGACTACTTAAGGTCTATTCCTGCCATTTTTTTTTATCTCAATTGCTTTATGACAATTTGTTATCACGATTTTTTTTTTTTTCATGTAAAGCCAACATGTTAGTAGTCAGTACTATTCAGAACACTACTCTTCCATTCATTAATAACTGTTTAATTTTTTCTATTAACTTGTAGATAACAGTATGGTATATGTGTATTCATCTTGAGGGGATGGTAAGTGAAGTATCTGCTTTATATTATTACTGAGTTTTCAGTAAAATGTATCTATAGCACTGTCAGTCCAACATATCACTGTAATGCACTATAATTTACACTCATCAGCCTACTCGATGACTCTATCTTTGTGAACATTTTTGAACACATGAACAGAGCCAGTGCTGCTCTGTTGAAATTAGCATAGTGGAACTGCTTATGTTCACAGTATATTTAAATGTGAACTTTTCCCTGGTTTTAGTACTGGATGGACTTATAAGTGTTTGATACTACCATAGATATCAGGCTTTTTCTTAATATATGCATCTCTTATGCTGAATTAATAATTTGAACTGTTATTTTTTAAATGACTAAATAATAAAAGCCTTATCCTTCAGTGAACCTCATATTCCTCTTCATGTCTCCCTCACAACTAGACTAAGCATCAGAGGAATATTCTGCATGTTTTCTGTGATTAATCGAAATATTCAATTGCTCCAGTGTGGATGCCTAATTTGATTTAATTACTTGATGTGTTTTCTTCTTTCCTTTTATGTTATTAAATGCAGTGACAGAGCTTACTGTGTGTCAAGGCAAAGAGCATTACCACTCCTGAGGTATTCATACAGTTATAGTGAAAAATATAATTAGACAGTGTCAAGAAAAATAATTATGCAGGCCAAAATATCCTTCTCTCATACTTACATAACTCCATCACACTAAATAATAGCAACTGATCATTATAGGGTTATTTTTTTCAAAAATTACACTTTCTCAAATTTACATTTCTAATTCCCTGTTAAGGAGTGCAATCACGTGTCCTCTTTTTCAATAAATCTCTCCCTTTCATAACAATGGGAACAGTTTTGGGTTTTAGTTCAGTTGAAAAATCCCTGTTTCCAGTATTTCCAGTTGTTATTTCTTAGCAGCATAAGAAGGAAGAGTTTCTCCCTTTAGGTCCTGCATTGGTTCATTCAAAGATATGTATTGCTGGAAGCTTGTTTGCTGTCCTGTAGACAGAGCAAATCAAGCTGCGCTGGTAGGACAAAATATCATATTTCCTTCTTTTTGTCTTTTGAGGGATCTGAATAGGGCTGGTTTATAAAAAGGAATCCCTTTTTGTGCATTTCATGTACTTCAGCTTTTTAGATAAAATTTCTAAAGAGAAGGCACTTTGTGAAAGGAGAATTATAGTGAAAATGTGGTCTCCTGACCACATTCTTTCCTTTCTCTCTGTTCTCTAATTCATCTCCAAGGAAAAAATGTTGAAAAAGAAAGAAAAAGAGGATTTTCAAATGTTATTTTTATTTAAATAGGTTGCATTTAAAATTATATATATATATTTCATTAGCCTTCATATTTATTTTGCAGACAATTAAAATAATTTCAAACAAATACCATTTTTGCACCAAATAAGACATACTTTCTATTGCTTTTCTTAGGAGCAACCTAAGTGATCAGTGGTCAGGAGAGTGTCTTGTACTCTCCTAGCAGACTTGAGTTCTCTCTGGGTCTGGTATTTGGTCTGTGTACTTTGGCATTATCTTATTTCATCTGGTCTCCAGGGTTTTTATGGTATTCATGATGCTGAAGTTATCTTAGAAGGCCATGATCAAATCTGAATGCAGTTCTATATATATCATGGTCTCCTGTCTCTTCACTCCTCAGAATATGCATGATACATCAGGATTACAAATGCATGTTGTGGAACAGATCTTATCTTTTTTTAAGGTAGGATTCTATCTATAATCTTTAGGAGAAAAATATATATTGAATAAGTATGAACTCTTTTTCCATTTGACTAATGCAGAGTGTTTCAGCTCATGTATTATTCACAGCTTATGGCTTGTGTGTTACTCTTCAATGGAAAATTCAATAAAAACTTAATTAAAAATAACAGATGTAGTACCATAAAACTGAAACAGAGCTGTAATCTCAGAGACACTCATATTTTGTAAACTTATATTTGTGTGACTTATACTTAAGACAAGTAGTAGAAATATTAAAACTGATTTTTTTCCTAATGAAAGATTAAGTTACTTGAAGAAAAGATACTTCATTAGCTAGAATGGTGAATATGAGGAGAAATAAGATAAGGTAATAGAAAATATTTTTAAAAAGTAAAAGTGGAACTATCTGGGAAAGAGGAAAAAAAAGAATTATTAGTTAAAAAGAGCAGTTGCATAAATTATTCCAATAATATTCCTATAAAATCCATCAGAGTAGTTTCAGTAATATGCACATTTTATGAAGCAGGTGCTACTGAAATGGTGCTATAAATTGAACAGAAAGAGTCAAATCATTTGCTGAGTGATTAAAGTATTGCAATTTATTATATTTTTAATGTAATATTTTTGTGGGATATGAATAAGTTTTACAACATGTAATATAGCAATTTTACTCCTTGCGATCAATACCAACTTAACTGTAATAGCCTGTTTTAAGATTTATTATCATATTTTGCATTTCATACATAGATAAAGGTAGCTATGAGAAGAAAAATGGAATCAACTTGTTTTTTAAAAAAATTAAGAGATTCTACTGAGGCAAGAATGCTGTTCCCATATGCTTATACATTTCTGCATAAGGTCTACCTTTAGTGTTTCCCCTCTTGTTCCACTGAAGTTAATAGCAAAATTAAAATTAACTTCAATGGAACACTTGATGAATTCATACCTTAGGGTCTGATTCATAAAGTTTTAATACTACAAATAGAGATAGCTAGACAGCTATTGCTAAAGATATATAGATATAGATAAAAAAATAAAAATAAACTAACCCTATTATATTAACTTGCATTCTAGATATTCCACATTTTGATTCCATCTTATCTCTTATACTCATCCCAAACACTGAAAACACATCACTTGAAACAAAAGTACAGCCTTGAAAAGAACCGAACACATCTGTCAAAGGTTTAACTTGCTTTATTATCATTAGTGTCAGTATAATTTTAAGATGTTGAATATCTCACACAATCAAGCTATAATGTGGGATTGGATTGCCACCTTTACTTCTTGTGATTAATATCATACTCTACAGAGAGTTTTGTTGATTGATATGAGCCAATTTAATCAGAAAATTAGGGTGATATCTCATAGTAATCAATTCCAGAAAATAAACTTTCGGAAGGATGGCTGGTAGAGCAAGATCATGGTACAATGCTTTGTTCCATCTTTTTTTTTTTTTTTTTTAATATAAAGTTTTTAAATCCAATTGTGGTTTTATTAAAAAACTTGGCTGCCATACATGTTATACTAAAGTTCTGTACTATCTGAGCACCCTTTCTGTTTCACAGAAAAAACAATCCTGAGCAATGATGCTGACCCTTACATAATGAGAGTTTTTCAGTAAAGCTCAAAAAGGAGTTTTTTTTCAACATGATCAACTGGATGATCTTTTACATTTATGTTTAAATAATCTTTCTTTTCCCTCTCTAATGAACACACTGTATCTATCCAGGTGTACAAGCCACAGAACAAATTATCATCATCAAATCTTTTCAGGTGGGATGCCTGTTCTCCAAGACAACTAGTAAAGCTGCCTCTAGGGTTTTTTTCTTAGGTATCAGCAAATATCTTGAAAAAGCTAAAGGAGTGTCTGAGAGTCCCAGCTTCTAGGAGTAGGTTAAGGTTGTGTCACTTTGCACATATATCTTATCCCCTGCTACTCAAAAATATATTCAGAAGTAAATTTGCCTTGAGATTATGAAAGCCGTTAACAGCACCGACACATCCACACCTAATTTAAGAGGCTAGTCTCTCTCCTGGTATATACAGTGGAGACAGATTAGTCCTTTGGGGTCATTCAGAGTGTGCACTCCGGGAAGTATTCACTGTATTAAACCTGTATCTGCATTAGCCAATTAATTGCCTAGACTCCCTCTGCAGTCATTGAAAATGAATAAGCACATCAGCAGGTTGTATCAAGCCCCACATTAAGTTGCTGCTTCCAATCACTCTCTGTCTTTTTGTCTGGAATATTATGAAGAATGGCCTCGTATAATTGAGGCATAAAGTTCTGCACAAGAATAATCTTCCCTCACTTTGTTAACTTAGTCAATTTTTCTCAGCAGCCTGGACCTAGATATATTCCACCTATCTATCACAAAGTCAGCATACTACCCTTTTATAAAGGAAATACACCTATTTTGGAAAAGTAATTTTGTTTTTGAAAATCAAAGAATCACAGAATTGCCTAGAGTGGAAAAGACCCTTAAGATCATCAAGTCCAATCATTATCCTCACACTGACAAGTCCACAACTAAACCATGTCCCTAAGTGCTATGTCTACAGGACTCTTAAATACCTCCAGGGATGGGGGCTCCACCACTGCCTTGAGAAACCCTTTCCAGTGCCTGAGAACCCTTTCAGTAAAGAAATTCTACCTCGTATCCAATCTAAACTTCCCTTGGCACAACTTGAGGCCATTTTCTCTCATCCTGTCACTTGTTACCTGGGAGAAGAGACTGCCACCCACATTGCTACACCCGCCTTTCTGGTAGTTGACAGATTCTAGGAGGCTTAAGTACACATTTGAACATCCCTGAATTTGAACTTTGGAACTAAGCATACAAAGTCAGATTTTAGCAATAGTAGATTGATTAGTGAATAGTACAATGCTTTTCCAGTATGCTGTCTTCTTTTATGTGACACTTTAAGGATTTTTAAGGCTTCTTTCCCTCAAGAAAAGATAAAAAATACTAATTAGCTTCACATTACCAGACCTATATATTTTTTTTTAAGAAATCATCACTATTCTATCAAATGGAGCTCAGAAAATGCACTAGACATAATATACAGAAAATATCACTTAGCTACTTAGCTGTTGAATTTTTCAAACAAAATTCAAAGTGCTTTGTAGGAAAGGGAAGTCTCAAGTGTCATTACTCATACAAAGCGCAGAAACTGAGGTATACAGACATAAGCTGACAACTTAGAAGAAAAAGTAAACGTAAATGATGCAGCAAATGCTATCTCAATTCCCTATACAATGAATTAATGTCTACCTCTTTGCTTCATTTGTATTGCCTTCTTGGTAACAAACATATATATATATATATAAAGCATGCATATAAACCCTACACTATGTTTTCCTCTTTGCGAGTACTTGTCTTTTCTGACGTTATTACTTCTTTGTTTCTGTTAATAAGACACAGTTAGTATAGCTGGCACGATAAATCACCACAACAGCACAAGACCTCCATGAAGTTTTGTAGAACATAACTCAAAGTCAGCATCTTTGAGATCAGCAAGAAAGCAACCAAGAAGAGAGAAAGAGGAAAGTGTGTGGGGGGAGGGGAGGGTGTGGGGTGGAACAACAGTGAGAGAAAGCAAGTCCACAGATCCTGGATTTGATGATGTTTTGTTCCATTTCCAATTTCCACACCTTGAACCAACCTCTAGTTAAATATAACCTGATATTCCTGTTTATCGCTACAGGCTATATTTAATGAAATCTTTAAATTTTGTAGCTATTTAGGGTTTCTAAGTGCTCAGTCCTTGAGAAAATAATTTGAAAATCCATTAAGGAAAATGGACTTTTAAAAAAAAAGCATTACAGGAGTTGAATTTCTGACTTTTTCTTTTTATTGTTTACACTTTTTCTCATTAGAGTTAAGATCAGTTAGATAGCAGTATCTTTTTAAGCTACTACTACAGTGGCATGTGACTAGCATATATACATTACTTGCATTTTTATTATGTCCTGCACTCGGGTCACAAGAACTCCATGCAATGCTACAAGCTTGGGGCAGAGTGGCTGGAAAGCTGCCTGGCAGAAAAGGACCTGTGGGTGTTGGCCAACAGGCGGCTGAATATGAGCCAGAAGTGTGCCCAGGTGGCTAAGCAAGCCAATAGCATCCTGGCTTGTATCACAAAAAATGTGGCCAATAGTATGGCCATCGGGACTATGGAAGTGATGGTCCCCCTGTACTTAGCACTGATGAGGCCTCACCTTGAATACTGTGTTCAGTTTTGGGCCCCTCACTACAAAAAAGACACTGACATGTGCTGGAGTGGGTCCAGAGAAGGGCAACAAAGCTGGGGAAGGGTCTAGAGCACAAGTCTTATGAGAAGAAGCTAAGGGAACTTGGGTTGTTTTGTCTGGAGAAAAGGAGGCTGAGGGGAGACCTTATCACTGCCTACAACTACCTGAAAGGAGGTTGTAGTGAGGTGGGAGTCGGTCTCTTCTCCCAAGTAACAAGCAATAGGACAAGAGGAAACGGCCACAAGTTGTGCCAGGGAAGGTATAGATTGGATATTAGGAAAAAATTCTTCACTGAAAGGGTTGTCGAGCCTTGGAACAGGCTGCTCAGGGAAGTGGTGGAGTCACCATCCCTGGAGGTATTTAAAAGACATGCAGATGTGGTGCCTAGGGACATGGTGTAGGAGTGGACTTGTCAGTGTTAGGTTTACAGTTTGACTCAAAGATCTTAAAGGTCTTTTCTGATCTAAATTATTCTATGATTCTATTTAAACTATACTAATCATTTACATCACATAGGTGCCTCAGAAGTACAGAGAGTAAATGACTAGAATAAAATATCTGTAATATATTCAGTATAAGCACTTGTAATAAGGCAATTTCCAATATTATAGTATGTAGTAACCTCAGTGGTTTCCTTTCTTTGCCAATCTGGGAGTGATATCACATAATTAATACAAAAGAGAAACAAACAGACATATATACATAAACACATATTCCAACGAAGTGCCTGTTCTGAATTGTATATTTGCCTTGTAAAAGCTGCCATTGAGCATTTACAAATCATACAGTGTCGCTCTGTTTAAGTTCTGTGGTATTGTTCCTGTTTAATTAGACAATGCCTGTAACTATCATCAGAAACAGTTATTCATATCACACTCACTTTTCTTCTCAACACCTCTTAGGATGGCTAAAAGTATATCCTCTTGTCCAATCACTTCAGCTTCATGGGAGGGGTGAAAAGCTTTAAGTGAATTCACAGTTTATGGGACTGGGAAAAGGCTCCCTACTCTATATCCCTGCTCTCTTTCTTGGGAGGAAGCACTATCACATCAGGGAAAAACAGTATTCTGCAGTTTGGATTTGTAGCGACTCCAGACAAAAAGTACAGACAAACCTCAAGTTTTTTAATATAATTATGACAGAGGAAGATTCTTTCAGTCTTGATATTTACACTGAAGAAAGGCTTAAAGCTTAATAAGTATATATATTAAGTTGTCCTTGCAATACTTCTTGAAAGAAAACTGGCCTTTGATTTATGGATTCACAGATACAGTGAGGCCAGTCATAAAAATGAAAATTCTCCCATGGGAATATGTACAAGAAGAAAGGTCATGTGGAAAACTCCCATTGGAAAGGTTTAGTTGGTTTGTTTGGGGTTTTTTCCACTGAGAAAATGTGACATACTAGGAAAGACAAAGTGAAAGGAAAACACTGTTTTTCTCCCTTAGTCATTCTTGATATATTTTTTTTTCTACCTACCTAAATGCAAAGTTATTACAAAATATTTTTCTGTATTTTATTACAAGTTTTCATCTACAATCAAAACATTATTTGTTATTTTCTTTAACTTCAGAAGGCAACAAATTAAAACCAGAAAAAAGTGCTATTTCCAGAGGACCTATTCCTTATTCCAGAGGACCTATTCCATTATTTTTCTGCAGATGAAAGAATTTTGTCAGAAAAAAACCCCATGCTTTCAATGCAACCTTAAAATTTTCCTTTAAAAATCACAAAATCTAGAAAAAGTTAGGTATTTTGTGAGTGAAACTATCAGTTTACATAGGGATGAAAACATCTAATAGAGTACATTGAGATTTTACCAGATTACTTTGATTTCTTACTGGCCTGACCAGGATGGCAATAATCCCTGGACTTACTTTAGTCAGTGCTGTTATACGACTCTCTGTCTAAACTTTGTATTTAAGAGGATGGGCACATGGGTGCAGGAGGCTATGAATTGTGAACACTGTTCTACCAGCCTTATTCTAGTTATTGAAAAAAAGCTTTTTTCTCAAAATGAATACCTTGCAATAGCCTGCATTTAAACGGTCACAAAAGCAGCACACTCATGATCTATGGATTTTACTGTGCAGACGGGATTATTACAATTCTGTATTTATAGGTCTCTCACAGAATGCTGGCCATAAATTGTAACTCATTTGGAATGCAACAGCTTCGGTACTTACTCAGATTAGAAAAAAGGACTCATATTTTTTTCAACCTAGCTGCACTGCACTGGCTTCCTATTTGACAGCATATTGATTTTTATTTCTTATTAAATATTATTGTTTATTAGGTAATGTTCCATCATACCCATCTTGTCTGATAAATACCGGCTCTGCTGCCTGTTCATTGTGAGCCACTTTAGGCTATCAGCTGTTGGCAATAGAACATTAGCATTTTATAGATAAAAAAAGCTAAAATTATTGATGTCAATAACAACTCCCAGTTATACCAGTTTCAAAAAGCAAAGAGAAAAACCCATGGCCCACTTTGTGATTATGCATTAAGACAGCCTATTCCAGGCAGTATACTAGACCACGTATTTCTTAAAAATTCATTAGTTTATGTAGTCCCGTGTAGTAAATACAGAAAACTTGGGGAAATATACTTCTTGCCAAGCATTTCCATTCCATTTCCTTTTAAATTTTACCGACTGAGGTTACTGGAGGCCTGTACTGTCCTTTTTTTTCCAGTACTATGATATACATGAGTAGAAATCACCATGTGACAACCCAACCATAAGAGTACAGATAGTCTTTCTGTTAATAATTGGAGTGACACTGCTATTCATCTGGCATTCTACTTCTACTTATAATATGAGCTGGTATTAAACTTTGATTTAGCAAATTTTTTGGCAAGTGATGTTTTATTGGACGTCTGATATATTTTACAATGAAAGTAGTTAATTTAGGCAATTTTTTGGCAGGTGAAAATAAAGCACCTGCTTAGATCTTTAGCCTTAACCTTACACATAAAATAATAACACATAGAAAATGCAACTTACTAGTGCATGGGTTCCTACAGATAACTATGCTAGAATTGCTCTCAGTGTCATTAAAGATTTGCGTGACTACCACATGAGAAAATGTTTCTAGTCTCTTACTAGAAACTGTATGCAATATATTTACAGATTCCAATTCTGGAACTGTATGCAATATATTTACAGATAATCAAAATTTTTCAGTGAAAATGTTGACCATCTTGCTGAAGTTAGACAGTTTCTTATCTTTCAATATTTTTGTGGGTAGCTATTCTCGCTGTTTAAATCTTTGCTGGGTCTTTTAAGTTTATCTTGTAGCAATTAAAGACATTATAATTATTCTACCTTCATCTTTTTCTGGAGAATGAGAGCCTATTTCCAGAACAAAACTAAGGGAAGGCTTCAACCCTAGATTTTAGAGTGATATCAGAAAATTTAATTTTATAAGGCTATTTTAATGTCTATCAACATCTTTCATGTAAAACTTTCACAAAGGTGAAGAAAGATATGTATTAGTTAGGTTCCACTATGCAAAAAAACCCCATGAAGGGACTAGTGAGGGAAAAGATCCACACACTGTGTATAAAGCGGCATAGCTTTTCTGAATCACTCAATGATTCACATTAGCTGAGGAGACAGACTACAGAAATGCAGTGAATTGTTCATTGGATGATAAGGACAGAGAGGGAAGATTAGTTTTACTCTTTTGTTATTGTGCATGTAACCACAAGGTTTCCATTTTCCAGAAACAATTAGTTTTTCTTGCAGCTATGCCAATTCCAACTCAAGCATGACCCAAAGTTGTAGTCCACTGGCCAGGCTATAAATGCTGTATGCTAAAATGGCAGCTACATTATTTGCCAACTGCTACTGTGACTACTGAGTATAAGAAACACCAGCTAATACCATTCACGTGCTGATAGCCTTCCAAATTCTTCCCTTATTTTAACCCATGTGGTCAGAAAGGACAAATGTAATTTTTTTCCATTATTCACAGAGAAAAAACTTTGTAGACTGGCCTATTTCAGCCTAAATAAGTCCTAATGCCCACACAAGAACTACAGATCTAAGGTGGCCACAGTTGTTGTTTGGCACTCCAGGAATAGCCTCTGGACACACTGTTCTGGTGCCAGCTGCAAGGAGAAAAGATACTCTCCAGCTACTCTTCAGCACTATAAGATCCCATCCCTGCTGATCTTCTGGCAGAGCAGTTCACTCACGTGCTATTTTTGTCGGAGAGAAAGTCGTTCTGGTTCAATTAAATGAAAACAGCAGAATGAGCCACGCTGTGAGGTGAATTAAGTCACCTATCAGGACCTT
>NW_010288965.1:32779-40990 GCF_000700745.2 Antrostomus carolinensis | reverse complement strand
GAATGGGCCCAAGAAGGACCAAGGGACAGCAACCACTGTCACAGCTCAGAAAAGCTGCTTCTCTCCAATCCAATTTAAGAGCAGCATCTCCAGTGCAGATAATCAGAATTGCAGTGGAAAGGCATTTTAGACTTTGGTAGGCTCTGGCTTACCTCTGTTTTCATGAAACCAACTTGTCTCTTTTTTTTTTTTTCTTTTTTCCCCTAGAACTATTAATTAATATATGCATTATTTAGGAATTTAAGCTCTACCAATACACTATGCCTTTCTTTCAAAACCAGTGTTACTTTACAGACGTGATGTCCAAAATGCCAGCCCAGCTCAGACAACTGATTCGGTAATTTAATTGCCTTTTACTACATTGCCATCAGATCTTTACATTAACTAGAAATCCCTGGAAAAAATGAGAGATAATTTTAGATCGTATACATGTTATTAATATGTTTTCTCTAACAAGCTGATTGTTTTCCCTCTTCCTCTTTCATAAAAAGAAATTAAAAAAAATCTAGAAAGCTTTACATTAACTACAGATCTAAACTAAAATGTGGATACAAACACAGTTTTCTAAAGTCTTTTAGAATTTCTTAGGAAGCTGATATGCTGGAATTAGTTTCTGCCGGAGAGTGACTTCAGGTTCCAACTTTGCTGTATTCTAAGTGCAGTGTACAGCAGCTCGGGTGGGGAAGATGGATAACATCACCTCTTAAAGTGCTTATCAATAGACATGTATCTAATTATCCTTACCTTAACACTTGTAAGGGAACAAACTGTTGTATTATTTTCCTACTCAGTGTAACTACTCATGTATTGCAGAAATATAGTAATTTGGTTTCCTTAGATGGCATGCAAATCTAAATATTCATGAAATTGTAATAATAAATTATCTGTAAGTGCACACACACACAAAAATAATGTTAAAGAGCAATGCCATCCTGTAAATTCTTTTTTTTTTTATCCCTTTCATTTCCAAAACTCTCAGTGTAGCAAAAAGCATTTTATAGGAACTGTCCCTGATTTCTCCAGTAACAGTTTTGAGATATTGAAAAATATAGTAATTAATTTTAAATTTTATTCCACTTAACTGAAAGAATACTTTAATATGTTAAATATTAATTCCTTATTTTAATAATAAATTATCCAGGATATTTGACAATTCCAGTGCATTTGACAGGTGTCACAACACTTCTGAAGAACTTACCAATTTTGCAAACTGATTTTAAACACACTTGTATTAGAGGTGATAACTTGGGCCTCTAAACCCATAAATCCAGGCATAAAGCTGTATCCATTTTACCTTTTTTCATCACAGAGTTTTCACCAAATCCAGCTACCTGCCATACCTGAAACAAAATGATTCTATCAAAGCAAAGGCAGGCTTTTGGTTTTTTTTAAATGTAAAACATCACTTTCTTTTTGATATAAGTGATTTTACTGATGTTTCAAAGAGTTAGAAGCCAGAAAATACCATGAGAAATCTGCAGCATCTCTGCCTTTGAAGTATGAGACCTGTTTTAAGCAATGAAAACTGTGGTTCAGAGGAAAAATAGTTTCTAATACTGCACACAGTCTATTAGATTTTTAATACTCTTCTGAACCACTCATCTGAACCTTTTGAGGTTTGCCCATCTCTACTGTTTTCGTTCTCTTACGTAGCTAATTTTACAGTTGTAAATTATTTCCATTGAAGTATTAATTTTATTTTCCTTGAAAATTAAGAACAGATGAATGTTGTGAGCTAAAGATGGATATGAATGTGAGAGTAGGATAGTAAAAGGATTCAGATTAGGTAAAAGTGCCATAGCAGCTCCATTGTCTAAGTACTATTTTTAAGCAAATGCCTAGCAGGTAATTAACAAGAAAGCATTTATCTGACTGATTCAGACCCTTCTTCTACCTACTGAAAGCTCAAGGGTAGCTCTTGATTTCCAGTAATGTATTGATTCTGTGAATGCATTCTGGAAGTAACTTTCAGAATGGGTTTGTTCTGGGTTTATTACAAGCATGTGAATTAAAAGTAGATTACTGTATTGTGAGATAAGTCACGTGATACTGTTTTGACTTCCCCACGAATTAAATTCAGAAATGCCCCTTGAAATCCTTTTTTCACACATACATGCATACAGTTAAAATGTATCTGTGGGATAATTCTTGAGAGCAAACTTGATAGAGGAGTAAATGTTCTCTGAATGAAAATATTTAAAAATTCAAGCCAGTATTTAGAGACAATATTTTCCATTACTCATCCAGTTCTTGTTTCAAGTTGCTATTTTCCACCCTCCCTTTGAGAAAGTATTTACTGAAGTGTCATCCCCTGATGCTACTAAAGGGTGCCATTAAGCTGTTGTCCTTTTGCAAAGGGGCTTTGGTGTGAGTTTGTGCCTATGGGATCTTCCTCTCCATTTTTATGACCTGATTAGAGGAAAGTTTATTTTAGCTTTTTGATAGCTGCTTATATTTTATTCCTACATTGTTGGTCAGCTTTTGGTTCAAGGGTCTTACGTCCTCTGCATACGACTGTTTCTGGCTAGCAGCTGCCTCAATGTCTTAAAATTATTGCCTAGGTCTTAGGAACTCCTGAATTCACCTAAGCAGGTCAGATCAGTTGGTCTCATATTAACATTGTTGAAAGAAGCAGGTGTTCAGAATTCAAGCAGTCAGTCATGACTGATGTTTTGCATAACAGGAAGAAAAAAAAAATCAAAATAAAGAGTTTAAAACTATTACCTTTCAGGCTCAGGATTAACCATTAAGAACATTTCTTCCAGAGTACTGTGCCTTTATGGAACATGCATTCACTTGTTTGAGGGCTACTTCTTTACTATTTGTTCTGGCAACGAGGCTCAAGGCACAGATGCTGTCACATCTTCAAGGCACACCAGAGCATTCAGGGAACAGCTAGAAGAGGATAAGTACTTTATTCATTACATTTAACAAAAGAACAAGAGAAATGACAGGCAAAATGACAGAAAAGTGACCTTTTCTGGTCAGATTCAGGGAGAAGAAGTGGAAGGACTTTTAAGACAAATAAATGCCAGAGGGAAGCAGGATATGAAACCAAGATGATGGATTGGCTCTTAGGGACCATTTTTACTGAGGACCTGTGGAACCTCTGTACCCTTTGGCTGTACTTAGGGTTGTGTGAATTCGAAGGATAGGAGAGCATATCCACCACTTGCTTCACCATCAGTTCTCTAAGACATGTGAATAACTGTGATCAAAAAATTATGATGGGAAGGAGCTTGCTGCCTCTTTGTGATTCACAAACAGATGACAAATTGTCCAAGACAACCATAGAAACATAGCTATGGTTAATTCAGCCACCAACTGATAGCCACATGTACTATGACATTAGTGCTCTAGGCTTGATGGTGGCATAGGACACAAAACCACAAACATTACAGATCATCTTTTTTTCAAGTACATTTGGTATTGTAAACAAGTAGAGCATTTTACTGTTGTTCCCTGGCATATAGTCCATTTTTAGAGGGTGGTTGTTAATGACATGCAAACCTTTAACTCCTTCAACTCAGTTCTATCAACCACTAATTAAAGAGAGGAGACTTGTAATATATGCATAAACACCAAGATATGCAAATTATCTCTAGTTTTCTTCATTATAATGGGAAATTAGGAACAGAGCAATTGAGACTCATTTATAGATACAACATCAAAAATATTTCTTCCTTTGATGGTAGCAACAGTAGGCAACTTCACTCCAGGCCTTGATTAGAGCTCATCTTATTAAATACAGAATAAGAACACATGAAACACCTATTCCAAGGACCTGCCAGGTTATAAACTAAAGAACAGATCCCCATGGAAGAAAAAACATACTTCCGCTGAAAGAAGTGTGACCTGCACATGCTTCAACAATTTTACTAAATTATAACAACCTCTTTTTCATTAATGTGTCTGTGCAGCAAGAAAGTATAAGCTAATTCTGCAAGCAATTATTTGAACCATTTTTGCTACTAAGACACGAGGACACAATTTTTCAACCCATTCCAAGCATTTCGTCTAGTAGATGGATACTGGCTGTGATGTTTTAATAATTTATTACAATTGCAATTTCAAATTATTATAATTACTATTTTCTGTAACAATTCTAATTAAAATTGTGTGCTATTTAATGACTTGCCAAGTACAGGATATATTTCTACAGTTGTATTTTTTACCTACCCTTTAACTTGCTTGCTTACCAACTGCAGTGATAAGCTTGTTCCCCTAAACAGCCATTCAGCTGCATGAGCTGCATGATTGACTAACTGATTGATGGTGTGTTCAGTTCAAACACAGATGATAAAAAAATCTTGAAAAAAGAATTCATTGATACGGTAAAAACCTGTGGTAATCAGATGAACAGATTATCATCACTCTATGGAAAGATTTTTTTTTTTTTTTCAACAGGTACAAATAACACAATATCAAATTTACCAAGTTTATTTTTAAAAGCAAAGCGACAAAAAAAAAATTCAGCTTCTTTGTTCATCCCTCCTATTTTTTTACCCACCGAGTTATGTTAAACTATTTCAATTCACAAGTTATTGCTGAGTCAATTCATTAGATGTCTTCACTCACAGAGAAATTCTGAAGTCCTTACTCAGCATTTACTCACTTAAGACTGAGGTGTCAGTAAAATTGTCAAGACCTGGATCAGTTAAAGTGAAAAGAGTGACAATCTCATCTAAATTATATTTGGATCAACTGAAATAAGGCAAATACTGACACAATTTCCCTTAAATTTGTAGCAAATTCCTTTGACCTCAGCTATAGGTCTCAAAACTTCATTTTTCTTTAATATAGCTGTAGGCAAGAGGAAAAAGACTGAAGATTACCAAAATTACTTTCACTTTAGTTTGTAACATTCAGTACTAGCTGGAACTAACCTTTTTCATTATTATTTTCATACACGCAAAATTACATGGCACGTTAAAATGACAATGCTCTTTGTTTTTTGAAAGGCAGAAGTTTGTCCTAATAGAAAGGGAAAGGTGCATGAAGTCATCAAACAATTACAAGGAGGCATAGAAGGCTGTGTATTAGGTTAGAAACAGTTATTCTAGTAGCTGGATGCCATTCTGACTGTATCCACTTTGGCAAGGCCACTGCCCCACTTAGTCACCTCTAAATCCCCAGGTGAGGGGATAGAGAGAAGCACCTCTAAGACTGAAGCCACCAGAGTAGACTGGCCCTGTCCACACAGCCTGCTGTTCAGCTTGGTCTCCTCCTGGCTGTATGTGGTCCTTCTGTGGTGCTTAAACAGAATTATTACTTTTGCAGTGTTATTTTTCCAGCTCCAAGTGCCAAAATAATATGAGGGCTTTGTTTCAGCCCTGCATAGTTGCATTTGTAGTATGATAAGCATGTTTTATTTCATGTGCATGGTATGGACACTGTGTGCAGGCATTTGAGGGTATGAAAGGCTTGGTGGGACAGAGTGGGGGCAAATGTGGTGTAGTTATATGCCTGTTTTTCCTGTAGGGATGAGTAAAAATCACAGTTGCTATTATATATAATTTTTTTAAAAAAATAACATCTAGAGCAATTTTCTGATATAAATGATGGGGACAAGAAACTAAATAGATTTTCAAATCAAATTTTCAAATGTGTATGAAAAGAATTATAGGAGTTGTTTGCAAGCAGTGGAGAGAAATTTTAATCTATAGCCTGGATATATTCCAGCCCTGCCTTTCTCTGCTTCTGACAGTTTTTCCTTTTACTCTGGTACCATCTTCTTTCATTGTTCAGCTGTGCCCTGAGCCTGGCTTCAAAGAGCATTATTTACTGAGGTGAGTGCAACTAAAAGTTTGAATAGCATTTCAAAGGGATTCAAAGCAGTTGCTCTTGAATGGCTCCAGGTGAACAGTTTCACCTAGTGAATAGTTTCAAGAACAGTTTGTTTCTTTTTTCTAACCTTTTTCCTCTCTATCTGACTTTCACTCACTGCAGAAGTATAAAGAGGGGACCAGGCTGAAATGAGCATAGGGGCAAAAGGGAAAGTGTGAGGAGACAGGTAGAAAAGTGGGTATTTTTAGGAACTGGAAAAGTAGTAATTACAATAAAATATGTCATCGAGGTCCTTATAGATACCTCTAAGCAGAAATCATAAAATTTCAATAAACTCTAAATGTAAGTTACTTTAAAGTTGTTAATCACTAGCCTTGCAGTTAAAAAACAAGCAAACAGAAAAACACAAAAAACAAACAAAAAAAAGAAAACAAAAAAAAATCCAAGCTTCAATGAACCCTGCATAAAAAAAAAAAAAAATGCGTGCACTGCAGTATTTGAAGTTGTTTGTTTCCGACACCTTGTATTCAAATGCTTGGATTAGCAGAGGAGAGGTCAGTAAGAAAATGTGTTTTGTAACTTTGGAATTAACTTAAAGTTCAATGAAAAAGATATAATATTTTTACTCATGGAAGATAAAGTAATTTGTTAAGTGAAATTTGCACACCAAACATTTCTAAAAATGTGGCGTTATTTAGGGAAATTCACTGTTCCTTTACATCTTGGGAAGGATACAGCAAGGATTAAAAAATGCTTTGTTAAATAGTCTTCTTTCCTAAAGATTTATCCTGCTCATCAAATGCTGCATTGTTCCACATCTTCTATATATTTATTATTTTCTCATTGTTCTTCTGAACAGCTTTTGGACATTGTTTCAGGGCTGTTGTTTTAATGACAGAAATTCTTGAAACAGAATTGTTTTTCAATGCACTGCTAAAAGATGTCCACTTAAGGTGAACGATGGCTTGGATAGCTTCCCCTGTTGACTGATTGACAATAATGCTGAAGAAAGGACTTGTTTTTGAACTTACTGTTTCACAGTCAGAAAGCTTGCCATATCCAGTCAATCTGCATTTATGCTTAACTTTTCCTTGCACCTTTGCTTTCTGGGCTACAGAACAAATTTAGAAAAGCAAACTCAAGTTAAAAGCTCCATCAAACTAGTACACAGACCATTATTTCTATAGTCTCCATGTTAGACTTTAGATTTAAAATAATTTGCACACCATTAGCAACGATACTTTGTTCTGCTTTCCTCTCCCCATTTCACATGACCTGCATGTTTGTGTGCGATTTATGAACAAATGGTGTGAATCACAAATGCCATACTAGTGGGAGAGAGAGGTAGACAATGTCACTTACACCTTTCTGAGTAAAACTCTCTTTTGTACAGCTGTGCTGGTGAGATAAAGGTCCAGGTCTTTCCTTTCCACTGAGATGTCAAAGTGTGAACTAAGCAAAGGAAATTTAGGTAATAGTTCAAAGCCCATTGTGTTAACTGAAATGTAACCATTGTCTTCAATGTGCTTTGGAGAAGACCTGGAAATGCTGGGTCAGGTCTGCCTAAGGCAGAGTGCTCATCTGAGTTGAGGGTGCGATTTAGTTCCTTGGGTTCCCGTCAAAGCCCACCACACTCTAATTGGGAAAAGCCACTGTGGGAAGTATTTTCCTGTAACTTTCAGTGAGATTCTGTAGAATTCATGCCTATGTTTGAAGTGAAGGATTATTTTAAAGCTAATGTTTCACCTTAGGTCAGTCCGCAACAGTAACTTCAGCTGGGCAATAAGTCAGACATCTCTTTCCATCAGGAAATGCAAGATGCCAGCCACATAGCAGATTTTATAACCACACTCCCCTCATGAGCAAACCAGCATTGAGCACAGAAAAAGCAGCAAAAGAAACAAAAGTTTGAGATTATGTACACAGATAGGAGGGGAAGAGCAAGTAGCCTACTTCTCTTAGACTACTCTCACCCCAAGTCTATCCTATTTTTTATCACAAAATCATGGAGCCCCACAGTCCTAGATGTTGTACAAATTGTTTAAACAGGGTAAATTGGCTGTCCTTAAAGAACAAAGTCAAACTTGCAAAGGTTAAGACACTAAAAGGGCATAAAGCAGGCCACAGAAATGCATACAACATTCTCCAAACTGCCACAGAGTATAAGGGAGGTAAAGAGCCATCCACCTTGTGCTCTCCTCTCCCTCTTCCTAGAGAGCCTTCTACCTCTCCATTTCCTTCCCTAGTTCACCAGTATAAATTTTTACAAGTTCATTCAGGACATTGAGGGACAGTGTCAGGTGGAAGTCATTTTATCAGGTTTTATGGCCTATAGATAGGTAGGTCTCAATGTTGTTCTGATAATCAAATCCACAAAACAACACATCCAATTCTAGTTTGAGAGACCTAGAAAATGCCTTTTAA